>NC_092717.1:3466257-3668757 GCF_047496885.1 Scyliorhinus torazame
CACCTCACACTCACACACACCACCACACCCCACACACACCCACTCACACTCCACGTCCACTCCACCTCTCTCCTCTCTCCCCTCCTCTCTCACCTCTCTCCCACCTCACCATCACTCCCCCTCTCTCACCACACCCTCCTCTCTCACACTCTCTCCCACCTCTCCTCTCTTCTCACCCTCCCTCACACACACACCCACCACTCACACTCACCCTCCTCACACACTCTCCCTCCTCCCCACAACACTCCCCCTCCACACTCTCACCCACCACACAATCTCTCCCTCCTCTCTTACTCACCCACCTCTCATCCTCCTCTCTTCACCCCTCCACTCAACTCTCCCTCCTCACTCACTCTCCCTCCACTCTATCTCACTCCCTCCACACTCACCCACCACATCCACCCCACCACACACACCCTCCACACAAAACTCCATCCTCACTAACTCTCACCCTCCACCTCTCAATCACTCCCTCCTCTCAATCTCTCCCTCCTCTCTATCTCACCCTCCTCTCTATCTCTCCCTCCACTCACTCACACCCTCCTCTCATCTCTCCCACCACTCACTATCACTCCCTCCTCTCACTCTCTCCCTCCTCTCCGCCTCGTCCTCCTCTCCATCTCTCCCTCCCTCTCACTCTCTCCCTCCTCTCTATCTCTCCCTCCTCTCCATCTCTCCCTCCTCTCCATCTCTCCCTCCTCTCTCTCTCTCCCTCCTCTCTATCTCTCCCTCCTCTCTATCTCTCCCTCCTCTTTATCTCTCCCTCCTCTCCGCCTCGTCCTCCTCTCCATCTCTCCCTCCTCTCCATCTCTCCCTCCTCTCTCTCTCTCCCTCCACTCTCGCTCTCCCTCCTCTCCATCTCTGCCTCCTCTCTCTCTCTCCCTCCTCTCTATCTCTCCCTCCTCTCTATCTCTCCCTCCTCTCTCTTTCTCCCTCCTCTCTATCACTCCCTCCTCATTATCCTCCCTCCTCTCCATCTCTCCCTCCTCTCTCTCACTCCCTCTTCTGTATCTCCCCCTCCTCTGTATCTCTCCCTCCTCTCTATCACTCCCTCCTCTTTATCTCTCCCTCCTCTCCGTCTCGTCCTCCTCTCCATCTCTCCCTCCTCTCCATCTCTATCACTCCCTCCTCTCTCTCTCCCTCCTATCTCTCCCTCCTCTCTATCTCTCCCTTCTCTCCATCTCTCCCTTCTCTCCATCTCTCCCTTCCTCTCTCTCTCTCCCTCCTCTCTATCTCTCCCTCCTCTTTATCTCTCCCTCCTCTCCATCTCTCCCTCCTCTCTCTCTCTCCCTCCTCTCCCTCTCTCCCTCCTCTCTATCTCTCCCTTATCTCTATCTCTCTGTCTCTTTCTCCTCTCTATCTCTCTCCATCTCTCCCTCCTCTCTCTCTCTCTCCCTCTCTATTTCTCCCTCCTCTCTCTCTCTCCCTCCTCTCTCTCTCTCCCTCCTCTCTCTCTCCCTCCTCTCCATCTCTCCCTCCTCTCCATCTCTCCCTCCTCTCTCTCACTCCCTCCTCTCTCTCTCTCCCTCCTCTCTGTCTCTCCCTCCTCTCTCTCTCTCCCTCCTCTCTATCTCTCCCTCCTCTCTATCTCTCCCTCCTCTTTATCTCTCCCTCCTCTCCGCCTCGTCCTCCTCTCCATCTCTCCCTCCTCTCTCTCTCTCCCTCCTCTCTATCTCTCCCTCCTCTCCATCTCTCCCTCCTCTCTCTCTCTCCCTCCTCTCTATCTCTCCCTCCTCTCTATCTCTCCCTCCTCTTTAACTCTCCCTCCTCTCCGCCTCATCCTCCTCTCCATCTCTCCTCCTCTCCATCTCTCCCTCCTCTCTCTCTCTCCCTCCTCTCTCTCTCTCCCTCCTCTCTATCTCTCCCTCCTCTCTATCTCTCCCTCCTCTCTATCTCTCCCTCCTCTCTCTTTCTCCCTCCTCTCTATCACTCCCTCCTCTTTATCTCTCCCTCCTCTCCATCTCTCCCTCCTCTCTCTCTCTCCCTCCTCTGTATCTCTCCCTCCTCTGTATCTCTCCCCTCCTCTCTATCTCTCCCTCCACTTTATCTCTCTCGCCTCTCCGTCTTGTCCTCCTCTCCATCTCTCCCTCCTCTCCATCTCTCTATCACTCCCTCCTCTTTATCTCTCCCTCCTCTCCATCTCTCCCTCCTCTCCATCTCTCCCTCCTCTCCATCTCTCCCTCCTCTCTATCCCTCCCTCCTCGCTCTCACTCCCTCCTCTCTCTCTCTCCCTCCTCTCTCTCCTCTCCCTCCTCTCCATCTCTCCCTCCTCTCCATCTCTCCCTCCTCTCTCTCTCTCCCTCCTCTCTATCTCTCCCTCCTCTCCATCTCTCCCTCCTCCCCATCTCTCCCTCCTCTCCATCTCTCCCTCCTCTCTATCCCTCCCTCCTCGCTCTCACTCCCTCCTCTCTCTCTCTCCCTCCTCTCACTCTCTCCTCCTCTCCATCTCTCCCTCCTCTCCATCTCTCCCTCCTCTCTCTCTCTCCCTCCTCTCTCTCTCTCCCTTCTCTCTCTCTCTCCCTCCTCTCTCTCTCCCTCCTCTCTCTCTCTCCCTCCTCTCCATCTCTCCCTCCTCTCTATCTCTCCCTCCTCTCTCTCACTCCCTCCTCTCTCTCTCTCCCTCCTCTCTCTCTCTCCCTCCTCTCCATCTCTCCCTCCTCTCCATCTCTCCCTCCTCTCTATCTCTCCCTCCTCTCTATCTCTCCCTCCTCTCTATCTCTCCCTCCTCTTTATCTCTCCCTCCTCTCTATCTCTCCCTCCTCTCTATCTCTCCCTCCTATCTCTCCCTCCTCTCTCTCCTCTCCCTCCTCTCTATCTCTCCCTCCTCTCTCTCTCTCCCTCCTTTCTATCTCTCCGTCCTCTCTATCTCTCCCTCCTCTCTATCTCTCCCTCCTCTTTATCTCTCCCTCCTCTCTATCTCTCCCTCCTCTCTATCTCTCCCTCCTCTGTATCTCTCCCTCCTCTCTCTCTCTCCCTCCTCTCTGTCTCTCCCTGCTCTCTCTCTCTCCCTCCTCTCTATCTCTCCCTCCTCTCTATCTCTCCCTCCTCTTTATCTCTCACTCCTCTCCGCCTCGTCCTCCTCTCCATCTCTCCCTCCTCTCTCTCTCTCCCTCCTCTCTATCTCTCCCTCCTCTCCATCTCTCCCTCCTCTCCATCTCTCCCTCCTCTCTCTCTCTCCCTCCTCTCTATCTCTCCCTCCTCTCTATCTCTCCCTCCTCTTTATCTCTCCCTCTTCTCCGCCTCGTCCTCCTCTCCATCTCTCCCTCCTCTCCATCTCTCCCTCCTCTCTCTCTCTCCCTCCACTCTCGCTCTCCCTCCTCTCCATCTCTCCCTCCTCTCTCTCTCTCCCTCCTCTCTATGTCTCCCTCGTCTCTACCTCTCCCTCCTCTCTATCTCTCCCTCCTCTCTCTTTCTCCCTCCTCTCTATCACTCCCTCCTCTTTATCTCTCCCTCCTCTCCATCTTTGCCTCCTCTCCATCTCTCCCTCCTCTGTATCTCTCCCTCCTCTCTATCTCTCCCTCCTCTTTATCTCTCCCTCCTCTCCGTCTCGTCCTCCTCTCCATCTCTCCCTCCTCTCCATCTCTCTATCACTCCCTCCTCTCTCTCTCCCTCCTATCTCTCCCTCCTCTCTATCTCTCCCTTCTCTCCATCTCTCCCTTCTCTCCATCTCTCCCTCCTTTCTCTCTCTCACTCCTCTCTATTTCTCCCTCCTCTCTATCTCTCCCTCCTCTTTATCTCTCCCTCCTCTCCATCTCTCCCTCCTCTCTCTCTCTCCCTCCTCTCCCTCTCTCCCTTCTCTCTATCTCTCCCTTATCTCTATCTCTCTGTCTCTTTCTCCTCTCCATCTCTCTCCATCTCTCCCTCCTCTCTCTCTCTCCCTCCTCTCTATCTCTCCCTCCTCTCTCTCTCTCCCTCCTCTCTCTCTCTCCCTCCTCTCTCTCTCTCCCTCCTCTCCATCTCTCCCTCCTCTCCATCTCTCCCTCCTCTCTCTCACTCCCTCCTCTCTCTCTCTCCCTCCTCTCTCTCTCTCCCTCCTCTCTATCTCTCCCTCCTCTCCATCTCTCCCTCCTCTCCATCTCTCCCTCCTCTCTATCTCTCCCTCCTCTCTATCTCTCCCTCCTCTTTATCTCTCCCTCCTCTCTATCTCTCCCTCCTCTCTATCTCTCCCTCCTCTCTATCTCTCCCTCCTCTCTCTCTCTCCCTCCTCTCTATCTCTCCCTCCTCTCTCTCTCTCCCTCCTCTCTATCTCTCCCTCCTCTCTATCTCTTCCTCCTCTCTATCTCTCCCTCCTCTTTATCTCTCCCTCCTCTTTATCTCTCCCTCCTCTCTATCTCTCCCTCCTCTCTATCTCTCCCTCCTCTGTATCTCTCCCTCCTCTCTGTCTCTCCCTCCTCTCTCTCTCTCCCTCCTCTCTATCTCTCCCTCCTCTCTATCTCTCCCTCCTCTCTATCTCTCCCTCCTCTCCGCCTCGTCCTCCTCTCCATCTCTCCCTCCTCTCTCTCTCTCCCTCCTCTCTATCTCTCCCTCCTCTCCATCTCTCCCTCCTCTCCATCTCTCCCTCCTCTCTCTCTCTCCCTCCTCTCTATCTCTCCCTCCTCTCTATCTCTCCCTCCTCTTTATCTCTCCCTCCTCTCCGCCTCGTCCTCCTCTCCATCTCTCCCTCCTCTCCATCTCTCCCTCCTCTCTCTCTCTCCCTCCACTCTCGCTCTCCCTCCTCTCCATCTCTGCCTCCTCTCTCTCTCTCCCTCCTCTCTATCTCTCCCTCCTCTCTATCTCTCCCTCCTCTCTCTTTCTCCCTCCTCTCTATCACTCCCTCCTCTTTATCTCTCCCTCCTCTCCATCTCTCCCTCCTCTCTCTCTCTCCCTCTTCTGTATCTCCCTCTCCTCTGTATCTCTCCCTCCTCTCTATCTCTCCCTCCTCTTTATCTCTCCCTCCTCTCCGTCTCGTCCTCCTCTCCATCTCTCCCTCCTCTCCATCTCTCTATCACTCCCTCCTCTCTCTCTCCCTCCTATCTCTCCCTCCTCTCTATCTCTCCCTTCTCTCCATCTCTCCCTTCTCTCCATCTCTCCCTCCTCTCTCTCTCTCCCTCCTCTCTATCTCTCCCTCCTCTTTATCTCTCCCTCCTCTCCATCTCTCCCTCCTCTCTCTCTCTCCCTCCTCTCCCTCTCTCCCTCCTCTCTATCTCTCCCTTATCTCTATCTCTCTGTCTCTTTCTCCTCTCTATCTCTCTCCATCTCTCCCTCCTCTCTCTCTCTCCCTCCTCTCTATTTCTCCCTCCTCTCTCTCTCTCCCTCCTCTCTCTCTCTCCCTCCTCTCTCTCTCTCCCTCCTCTCCATCTCTCCCTCCTCTCCATCTCTCCCTCCTCTCTCTCACTCCCTCCTCTCTCTCTCTCCCTCCTCTCTGTCTCTCCCTCCTCTCTCTCTCTCCCTCCTCTCTATCTCTCCCTCCTCTCTATCTCTCCCTCCTCTTTATCTCTCCCTCCTCTCCGCCTCGTCCTCCTCTCCATCTCTCCCTCCTCTCTCTCTCTCCCTCCTCTCTATCTCTCCCTCCTCTCCATCTCTCCCTCCTCTCCATCTCTCCCTCCTCTCTCTCTCTCCCTCCTCTCTACCTCTCCCTCCTCTCTATCTCTCCCTCCTCTTTATCTCTCCCTCCTCTCCGCCTCGTCCTCCTCTCCATCTCTCCCTCCTCTCCATCTCTCCCTCCTCTCTCTCTCTCCCTCCACTCTCGCTCTCCCTCCTCTCCATCTCTCCCTCCTCTCTCTCTCTCCCTCCTCTCTATCTCTCCCTCCTCTCTATCTCTCCCTCCTCTCTCTTTCTCCCTCCTCTCTATTACTCCCTCCTCTTTATCTCTCCCTCCCCTCCATCCCTCCCTCCTCTCTCTCTCTCCCTCCTCTGTATCTCTCCCTCCTCTGTATCTGTCCCTCCTCTCTATCTCTCCCTCCTCTTTATCTCTCCCTCCTCTCCGTCTCTCCCTCCTCTCTCTCTCTCCCTCCTCTCCCTCTCTCCCTCCTCTCTATCTCTCCCTTATCTCTATCTCTCTGTCTCTTTCTCCTCTCTATCTCTCTCCATCTCTCCCTCCTCTCTCTCTCTCCCTCCTCTCTATCTCTCCCTCCTCTCTCTCTCTCCCTCCTCTCTCTCTCTCCCTCCTCTCTCTCTCTCTCCCTCCTCTCCATCTCTCCCTCCTCTCCATCTCTCCCTCCTCTCTCTCACTCCCTCCTCTCTCTCTCTCCCTCCTCTCTCTCTCCCTCCTCTCTATCTCTCCCTCCTCTCCATCTCTCCCTCCTCTCCATCTCTCCCTCCTCTCTATCTCTCCCTCCTCTCTATCTCTCCCTCCTCTTTATCTCTCCCTCCTCTCTATCTCTCCCTCCTCTCTATCTCTCCCTCCTCTCTATCTCTCCCTCCACTCTCTCTCTCCCTCCTCTCTATCTCTCCCTCCTCTCTCTCTCTCCCTCCTCTCTATCTCTCCCTCCTCTCTATCTCTTCCTCCTCTCTATCTCTCCCTCCTCTTTATCTCTCCCTCCTCTTTATCTCTCCCTCCTCTCTATCTCTCCCTCCTCTCTATCTCTCCCTCCTCTGTATCTCTCCCTCCTCTCTGTCTCTCCCTCCTCTCTCTCTCTCTCTCCTCTCTATCTCTCCCTCCTCTCTATCTCTCCCTCCTCTTTATCTCTCCCTCCTCTCCGCCTCGTCCTCCTCTCCATCTCTTCCTCCTCTCTCCCTCTCCCTCCTCTCTATCTCTCCCTCCTCTCCATCTCTCCCTCCTCTCCATCTCTCCCTCCTCTCTCTCTCTCCCTCCTCTCTATCTCTCCCTCCTCTCTATCTCTCCCTCCTCTTTATCTCTCCCTCCTCTCCGCCTCGTCCTCCTCTCCATCTCTCCCTCCTCTCCATCTCTCCCTCCTCTCTCTCTCTCCCTCCACTCTCGCTCTCCCACCTCTCCATCTCTCCCTCCTCTCTCTCTCTCCCTCCTCTCTATCTCTCCCTCCTCTCTATCTCTCCCTCCTCTCTCTTTCTCCCTCCTCTCTATCACTCCCTCTTTATCTCTCCCTCCTCTCCATCTCTCCCTCCTCTTTCTCTCTCCCTCCTCTGTATCTCTCCCTCCTCTGTATCTCTCCCTCCTCTCTATCTCTCCCTCCTCTTTATCTCTCCCTCCTCTCCATCTCGTCCTCCTCTCCATCTCTCCCTCCTCTCCATCTCTCTATCACTCCCTCCTCTCTCTCTCCGCCCTATCTCTCCCTCCTCTCTATCTCTCCCTTCTCTCCATCTCTCCCTTCTCTCCATCTCTCCCTCCTCTCTCTCTCTCCCTCCTCTCTATCTCTCCCTCCTCTCTATCTCTCCCTCCTCTTTATCTCTCCCTCCTCTCCAGCTCTCCCTCCTCTCTCTCTCTCTCCCTCCTCTCCCTCTCTCCCTCCTCTCTATCTCTCCCTTATCTCTATCTCTCTGTCTCTTTCTCCTCTCTATCTCTCTCCGTCTCTCCCTCCTCTTAGATGATCCTTCAGCCGCACGTGTTTGGTCGAGGTTGTGATTGCCTGAATTTAAATCACCTTTATCGTAGCATCATTCTTTTCTTAGATTATGTTCCTGGAAAGACTTTGAGATGTTTATTGTGCTGAAGATGCTTTATAGACACAAGTTATTGGGTAAATTTTAATGTACTTTAATATAATACAAGTTGTTGTTTATATTTGAATGTGTTGGATCTTCTTTAACTGTGACCATTTTGTGGTTTTATTCAGAAGAACTTTTTCAATGAAAGCAAAATACTGCAGATGCTGGAAATCTGAAATAAAACAGAAAATGCTGGAAAAACTCAGCAGGTCCGGCAGCGTCTGAGGAGAGATGTCTGGAGTGAGATGGTTTAGTCTGAACTTGAGGCTGGGTGAAAGTGGATTTTAGATTTTTTCTGGGAGCCACTGTAAAGTGTAACTGTGATCACTAGAACTGGGATCCAGTCTGTTACCAACACACATGACCATTATTGGGAAAACACATTGCATTGTTTACAGGCTCGGTGCAATCTTATTGCACAGAGCACAGCACTGGCACTGCCCACTGGCACTGCCAACTGAAACTGCCCACTGGCACTGCCCACTGGCTCTGCCAACTGAAACTGCACACTGGCACTGCACACTGGCACTGCCCACTGGCACTGCCAACTGAAACTGCCCACTGGCACTGCCCACTGGCTCTGCCAACTGAAACTGCACACTGGCACTGCCCACTGGCACTGCCAACTGAAACTACCCACTGGCACTGCCCACTGGCTCTGCCAACTGAAACTGCACACTGGCACTGCCCACTTTGACACTGCCCACTGACTCTGCCGACTGGCACTGCCCACTGTGACACTGCCCACTGGCACTGCCCACTGGCACTGTCCACTGGCACTGCCCACTTTGACACTGCCCACTGACACTGCCCACTGGCACTTCGCACTGTGACACTGCTCACATTGACACTGCCCACTGGCACTGCACACTGGCACTGCCCACTGGCACTGCCAACTTGCACTGCCCACTGTGACACTGCCCACATTGACACTGCCCACTGGCACTGCCCACTGGCACTGCCCACTGGCACTGCCAACTTTGACACTGCCAACTGACTCTGCCCACTGGCACTGCCCACTGGCACTGCCCACTGTGACACTGCCCACTGGCACTGCCCACTGGCACTGCCCACTGGCACTGCCCACTGGCACTGCCCACTGTGACACTGCCCACTGGCACTGCCCACTGTGACACTGCCCACATTGACACTGCCCACTGGCACTGACCACTGGCACTGCACACTGGCACTGCCCACTTTGACACTGCCCACGGACTCTGCCCACTGGCACTGCCCACTGGCACTGCCCACTGAAACTGACCACTGGCACTGCCCACTGAGACTGCCCACTGGCACTGCCCACTGTGACACTGCCCACTGGCACTGCCCACTGGCACTGCCCACTTTGACACTGCCCACTGACACTGCCCACTGGCACTGCCCACTGTGACACTGACAACTGGCACAGCCCACTGTGACACTGCCCACATTGACACTGCCCACATTGACACTGCCCACTGGCACTGCACACTGACACTGCCCACTGGCACTGCCCACTGGCACTGCCCACTTTGACACTGTCCACTGACACTGCCCACTGGCACTGCCCACTGTGACACTGCCCACATTGACACTGCCTACTGGAACTGCCCACTGGCACTGCCCACTGACACTGCCCACATTGACACTGCCCACTGGCACTGCCCACTGGCACTGCCCACAGACACTGCCCACTGGCACTTCCCACATTGACACTGCCCACTGGCACTGCCCACTGACAGTGCCCACTGACCCTGACCACTGTGACACTGCCCACTTGCACTGCCCACTGACACTGCCCACTGGCACTGCCCACTGACACTGCCCACTGGCACTGCCCACTGTGACAGTGCCCACTGACACTGCCCACTGACACTGCCCATCTGGCACTGCCCACTGTGACACTGCCCACTGACACTGCCCACTGGCACTGCCCACTGTGACACTGCCCACTGACACTGCCCACTGACACTGCCCACTGTGACACTGCCCACTGGCACTGCCCACTGTGACACTGCCAACTGACACTGCCCACTGACACTGCCCACTGGCACTGCCCACTGGCACTTCCCACTGACACTGCCCACTGGTACTGCCCACTGGCACTGCCCACTGACACTGCCCACCTAAACTGCCCAATGGCGCTGCCCTCTGTGACAGTGCCCACTGACAGTGCCCACTGGCACTGCCCACTGTGACAGTGCCCACTGACACATCCCATCTGGCACTGCCCACTGGCACTGCCCACTGACACTGCCCACTGACACTGCCCACTGGCACTGCCCACTGTGACAGTGCCCACTGACACTGCCCACTGACACTGCCCATCTGGCACTGCCCACTGGCACTGCCCACTGACACGGCCCACTGTGACATTGCCCGCTGGCACTGCCCACTGACAGTGCCCACTGACACTGCCCACTGGCACTGCCCATTGTGACACTGTCCAATGACACTGCCCACTGTAACACTGCCCGCTGGCACTGACCACTGTCACCGCTCACTGGCACTGCCCATTGGCACTGCCCACTGGCAGAGCCCACTGACACTGCCTACTGACACTGCACACTGACACTGCCCACTGGCACTGCCCACTGTGCCACTGCCCACTGGCACTGCCACTGACACTGCCCACTGGCACTGCCCACTGACACTGCCAACTGACACTGCCCACTGTCACTGCCCACTGGAACTGCCCACTGGCACTGCCCACTGGCATTGCCCACTGTGACAGTGCCCACTGACACTGCACACTGACACTGCCCACTGACACTGCCCATCTGGCACTGCCCACTGGCACTGCCCACTGACACGGCCCACTGACACTGCCCACTGACACTGCCCACTGACACTGCCCATCTGGCACTGCCCACTGACACTGCCCATCTGGCACTGCCCACTGACACTGCCCATCTGGCACTGCCCACTGACACTGCCCATTTGGCACTGCCCACTGACACTGCCCACTGACACGGCCCACTGACACTGCCCACTGACACTGCCCACTGACACTGCCCATCTGGCACTGCCCACTGACACTGCCCACTGGCACTGACCACTGACACTGCTCACTGGCACTGCCCATGGGCACTGCCCACTGGCAGAGCCCACAGGCACTGCCCACTGGCACTGACCACGGACACTGTCCACTGACACTGCTCACTGACACTGCCCACTGTGACATTGCCCACTGGCACTGCCCACTGACACTGCCCACTGACACTGCCCACTGACACTGCCCACTGACACCGCCAACTGACACAGCCCACTGGCACTGCCCACTGGCACTGCCTACTGGCACTGCCCACTGACACTGCCCACTGGCACTGCCCACTGACACTGCCAACTGACACTGCCCACTGTCACTGCCCACTGGAACTGCCCACTGGCACTGCCCACTGACACTGCCCACTGACACTGCCCACTGGCACTGCCCACTGGCACTGCCCACTGGCACTGCCCACTGACACTGCCCACTGACACTGCCCACTGGCACTGCCCACTGTGACAGTGTCCACTGACAGTGCCCACTGGCATTGCCCACTGACACTGTCCACTGGCACTGCCCACTGACACTGCCAACTGACACTGCCCACTGTCACTGCCCACTGGAACTGCCCACTGGCACTGCCCACTGACACTGCCCACTGGCACTGCCACTGGCACTGCCCACTGGCACTGCCCACGGACACTGCCCACTGGCACTGCCCACTATGACAGTGCCCACTGACAGTGCCCACTGGCACTGCCAACTGTGACAGTGCCCACTGACACTGCCCACTGACACTGCCCACATTGACACTGCCCACTGGCACTGCCCACTGGCACTGCCCACTGGCACTGCCCACTGACACTGCCCACTGGCACTGCCCACTGTGACAGTTCCGACTGACAGTGCCCACTGGCACTGCCAACTGTGACAGTGCCCACTGACACTGCCCACTGACATTGCCCACTGGCACTGCCCACTGACACTGCCCACTGGCACTGCCACTGGCACTGCCCACTGGCACTGCCCACTGACACTGCCCACTGGCACTGCCCACTGTGACAGTGCCCATTGACAGTGCCCGCTGGCACTGCCAACTGTGACAGTGCCCACTGACACTGACCACTGACACTGCCCACATTGACACTGCCCACTGGCACTGCCCACTGGCACTGCCCACAGACACTGCCCACTGGCACTTCCCAGATTGACACTGCCCACTGGCACTGCCCACTGACAGTGCTCACTGACCCTGCCCACTGTGACACTGCCCACTGGCACTGCCCACTGACAGTGCCCACTGACACTGCCCACTGTGACACTGCCCACTGAAACTGACCACTGGCACTGCCACTGAGACTGCCCACTGGCACTGCCCACTGGCACTGCCCACAGGCATTGCCACTGTGACACTGCCCACTGACACTCCCCACTGACACTGCCCACTTACACTGCCCACTGACACTGCCGTCTGGCACTGCCCACTGACACTGCCCACTGGCAATGCCCACTGACACTGCCCACTAGCACTGCCCGCTGACACTGCCCACTGGCACTGCCCACTGTGACACTGCCCACTGGCACTGACCACTGTGACACTATCCACCGTGAGACTGCCCACTGGCACTGACCACTGTGACACTGCCCACTGGCACTGCCCACTGTCACTGCCCACTGGCACTGCCCACTGGCACTGCCCACCTGGCACTGCCCACTGACACTGTCCACTGGCACTGCCCAATGGCACTGCCCACTGTCACTGCCCTCTGACACTGCCCACTGCGACAGTGCCCACTGTGACACTGTCCACTGGCACTGACCACTGTGACACTGTCCACTGGCACTGACCACTGTGACACAACCCACTGGCACTGACCACTGTGACACTGTCCACTGGCACTGACCACTGTGACACTGCCCACTGGCACTGCCCACTGTGACACTGCCCACTATCACTGCCCATTGGCATTGCCCACTGTCACTGCCCACTGGCACTGCCCACTCTCACTGCCCAGTGGCACTGCCCACTGGCACTGCCCACTGGCACTGACCACTGTGACACTGTCCACTGTGAGACTGCCCACTGGCACTGACCACTGTGACACTGCCCACTGGCACTGCCCACTGTCACTGCCCACTGGCACTGCCCACTGTCACTGTCCACTGGCACTGCCCACTTTGACACTGTCCACTGACACTGCCCACTGGCACTGCCCACTGTGACACTGCCCACATTGACACTGCCTACTGGAACTGCCCACTGGCACTGCCCACTGACACTGCCCACATTGACACTGCCAACTGACACTGCCCACTGTCACTGCCCACTGGAACTGCCCACTGGCACTGCCCACTGACACTGCCCACTGACACTGCCCACTGGCACTGCCCACTGGCACTGCCCACTGGCACTGCCCACTGACACTGCCCACTGACACTGCCCACTGGCACTGCCCACTGTGACAGTGTCCACTGACAGTGCCCACTGGCACTGCCCACTGACACTGTCCACTGGCACTGCCCACTGACACTGCCAACTGACACTGCCCACTGTCACTGCCCACTGGAACTGCCCACTGGCACTGCCCACTGACACTGCCCACTGGCACTGCCACTGGCACTGCCCACTGGCACTGCCCACGGACACTGCCCACTGGCACTGCCCACTATGACAGTGCCCACTGACAGTGCCCACTGGCACTGCCAACTGTGACAGTGCCCACTGACACTGCCCACTGACACTGCCCACATTGACACTGCCCACTGGCACTGCCCACTGGCACTGCCCACTGACACTGCCCACTGGCACTGCCCACTGTGACAGTTCCGACTGACAGTGCCCACTGGCACTGCCAACTGTGACAGTGCCCACTGACACTGCCCACTGACATTGCCCACTGGCACTGCCCACTGACACTGCCCACTGGCACTGCCACTGGCACTGCCCACTGGCACTGCCCACTGACACTGCCCACTGGCACTGCCCACTGTGACAGTGCCCATTGACAGTGCCCGCTGGCACTGCCAACTGTGACAGTGCCCACTGACACTGACCACTGACACTGCCCACATTGACACTGCCCACTGGCACTGCCCACTGGCACTGCCCACAGACACTGCCCACTGGCACTTCCCAGATTGACACTGCCCACTGGCACTGCCCACTGACAGTGCTCACTGACCCTGCCCACTGTGACACTGCCCACTGGCACTGCCCTCTGACAGTGCCCACTGACACTGCCCACTGTGACACTGCCCACTGAAACTGACCACTGGCACTGCCACTGAGACTGCCCACTGGCACTGCCCACTGGCACTGCCCACAGGCATTGCCACTGTGACACTGCCCACTGACACTCCCCACTGACACTGCCCACTTACACTGCCCACTGACACTGCCGTCTGGCACTGCCCACTGACACTGCCCACTGGCAATGCCCACTGACACTGCCCACTAGCACTGCCCGCTGACACTGCCCACTGGCACTGCCCACTGTGACACTGCCCACTGGCACTGACCACTGTGACACTATCCACCGTGAGACTGCCCACTGGCACTGACCACTGTGACACTGCCCACTGGCACTGCCCACTGTCACTGCCCACTGCCCACTGGCACTGCCCACCTGGCACTGCCCACTGACACTGTCCACTGGCACTGCCCAATGGCACTGCCCACTGTCACTGCCCTCTGACACTGCCCACTGCGACAGTGCCCACTGTGACACTGTCCACTGGCACTGACCACTGTGACACTGTCCACTGGCACTGGCCACTGTGACACAACCCACTGGCACTGACCACTGTGACACTGTCCACTGGCACTGACCACTGTGACACTGCCCACTGGCACTGCCCACTGTGACACTGCCCACTATCACTGCCCATTGGCATTGCCCACTGTCACTGCCCACTGGCACTGCCCACTCTCACTGCCCAGTGGCACTGCCCACTGGCACTGCCCACTGGCACTGACCACTGTGACACTGTCCACTGTGAGACTGCCCACTGGCACTGACCACTGTGACACTGCCCACTGGCACTGCCCACTGTCACTGCCCACTGGCACTGCCCACTGTCACTGTCCACTGGCACTGCCCACTGGCACTGCCCACTGTCACTGCCCTCTGACACTGCCCACTGCGACACTGCCCACTGTGACACTGCCCACTGGCACTGACCACTGTGACACTGTCCACTGGCACTGGCCGCTGTGACACAACCCACTGGCACTGACCACTGTGACACTGCCCACTGGCACTGCCCACTGGCACTGCCTACTGTGACACTACGCACTGGCACTGCCCACTGACACTGCCCACTGGCACTGGCCACTGTGACACTGCCCACAGGCACTGGCCACTGTGGCACTGCCCACTGTGACATTGCCCACTGGAACTGACCACTGTGACACTGCCCACTGGCACTGCCTACTGTGACACTACGCACTGGCACTGCCCACTGACACTGCCCACTGTCACTGGCCACTGTGACACTGCCCACTGGCACTGGCCACTGTGGCACTGCCCACTGTGACATTGCCCACTGGAACTGCCCACTGTGACACTGCCCCCTGGTACTGCCCACTGTGACACTGCCCACTGGCACTGGCCACTGTGACACTGCCCACTGGCACTGATCGCTGTGAAACTGCCCACTGGCACTGGCCACTGTGACACTTCCCACTGTGACACTGCCCACTGGCACTGAATAATGTTACACTGTCCACTGACACTGACCACTGTGACACTGCCCACTGGCACTGACCACTGTGGCACTGTCCACTGGCACTGACCACTGTGACACTGCCCAATGGCACTGACCACTGTGGCACTGTCCACTGGCACTGACCACTGTGACACTGCCCACTAGCACTGCCCACTGGCACTGCCCACTGGCACTGCCCACTTACACGGCCCACTGTGACACTGCCCACTGGCACTGCCCACTTACACTGCCCACTGGCACGGTCCAGTGGCACTGGCCACTGTGACACTGCTCACTGGCACTGACCACTGTGACACTGCCCACTGGCACTGCCCACTGTGACACTGCCCACTGGCACTGCCCACTGGCACTGCCCACTGACACTGCCCACTGTGACACTGTCCACTGGCACTGACCACTGTGACACTGCCCACTGGCACTGCCCAGTGGTACTGCCCACTGGCACTGGCCACTGTGGCACTGCCCACTGGCACTGACCACTGTGACACTGCCCACTGACACTGCCCATTGGCACTGCCCACTGTGACACTGCCCACTGACACTGCCCACTGGCACTGCCCACTGTGACACTGCCCACTGGTACTGGCCACTGTGACACTGCCCTCTGGCACTGGCCACTGTGGCACTGGCCACTGTGACACTGCCCACTGGCACTGACCACTGCGACGCTGCCCACTGGCACTGCCCACTGGCACTGCCCACTGTGACACTGCCCACTGGCACTGCCCACTGTGACACTGCCCACTGGTTGATTGGCAGGAGGGAGGGGCAACCACTCCCATTACCACAGTAACAATTCATGGCGATGATTCTTGTGTTGTCCCTCTCACTCTGCACAGACACAGTCAGTAGTTTAAACTGATTCACACTGAGGACTTCCACACAGAGCTACAATGGTGCAACCTGCTAGATTGTTAATGAGTGAAAGGTGAGCCGTGATTGAAGATATCCAGGACAGCAAATGGCCTTCTGGCTGCTCAAAACGGCTGGAAAGCTCCCAGAAAATGGGAGCAACTAGTTAAAATTAGTCCTGAACTGCATGTGTCCAGAACAGGTGGAGGTAAAGAGTTTGTCTCCACGTCCCCAACAACCTGTCAAATCCAGACCCAACAATGTTCAGTGTTAGGGCCAGGAGGAATCATCTTCACCTCTTTAATAACAATAATCTTTTATTGTCACAAGTATGAAGTTACTGTGAAAAGCCCCTAGTCGCCACATTCCGGCGCCTGTTCGGGGAGGCTGGTACAGGAATTGAACCCGCGCTGCTGGCAATGTTCGGCATTACAAAGCAGCTGTCTAGCCCACTGAGCTTTTAATGCACCGAGTCATGTGTCCGTCTGCTCAGAGTGTTCTCCTCTCACAGAATCACAGCCACTTCCAACTCACAACCTCTTACTTTTGAGTTTCTTTATTTCGTGCAAAATGAGCAGAATATTCAAAGTGTTTTTGCAGAATTGTCTGATGTGAACGATTCAAGGGTCAGCAGCAATAGTTCAGTCAGTATTTAATCCTGAAACAAATTAAAATATCATCGACACTGCAGGATCAATCTGTGCTGTATTTCTCTTCCATCAACAAAACCTTCCCCTCTGCCTTTTCTTATCTCCTCGCTCCTCTCCAGCACCCTTCTCTCCGAAGGCAAGCAGACCCTTCACAGGGTCTGTCTGTGAGGCTGGGCTGTGCAGACACAGGCCGCTCTCCTCCCCCCCCCCCCCCCCCACCCCAATACACCCCCTCCCCCCACCCCCCACCCTCCCTCGGTCTGTATCAGTTGCCAATTTCTCACAGTATGTGGTGGTCTGGCTGACTCTGAACAGACTCCGCAGTAATTAGCAGGACGCGATTGCCACACAACGAATTGAGAGTGGGAGGGGCGAGAGGCCGAGCGAGTGGGCAGGGCAGGATTCTGCTCAGTGTCCAGTGTAACCCCAGCCTGCTGGCAAAATGGAGATAACAGAACATATTACATTAACACATCAGCCACAGCGTGCTGTCATCCTCCACTGAGAGACTTCTATTTAAACTTCTTTAACGGTGTGTGTGCCTTATTGTTTTCAATTTTCCTTCATCAGGCTAAGGCCTCACCGTGTGAACTAAGTTCTATTCTGTTGAAACTTGTGGAAGACTTACTCTCACAACGGAGATTCCCGGCCCTGATTTCGCTCCGGAAAGTTCTCCCACTCAGTTTTAAATGGACGTCCCCGACTAGTGGAAATATTTTCTCTTGGGCTGTTCTACTCCTTCCCCTTAACATCCAGAAAATACAAGCCTAATTTGTTTAATTTAGCCTTGTAATTTAACTCTTGAAGTCCAGGCATAATTCTGGTAAATCTCCGCTGCACTTACTCCAAGGTCAACATATCCTTCCTAAGGTGCAGAACTGCTCTCTGTGACTCCCAGTGTGGTTTAACCAGGGTATGTGTACCTGAAACATGACTTCTACACCCCTGCGTTCTAGTCCTGTACATAGAGAAGGCAGTTTTCCGTTAATCTTCCACTGACGCACAAAGTTACAATCACCACCTCTGTTTATTGAGGGCCTTCACTGTTACACACTAATCCACCTCAGTCGCTGCGGAAAATTGGAGCAAAGTCTAAAGGTTATAATCTAACCTCAGCAGGGTGCTCACATGCCCTGGGCATCTGAGGCCCACCTGGAGGATGGGTCTGAGTAAATGGGTCCATAGCCAGGGGTGCATTGCTCTCAGCGCCCCGAGGGGCAGGGAGGACAGAAGGAAGCCCACATTCCTAATCCCATATCCATTACCTCTGCTGGAAAAGATGGGTTCAGTCAGAAATCTGGATTGGACAACAGTGCGATGCAGCAAGGGTCAAATATCCTGTTGCCATTTGATGGAAATTTTACAAATGGTCTTTGTATTTTCGATATTTAATATTGTTCAGAAATGAGTGTTTTGGGGTGACACGTGATCAATAACAAGAGCCAGGTTGTGTTTTTGGGGTGACACGCGATCAATAACAAGAGCCAGGTTGTGTTTTTGGGGTGACACGTGATCAATAACAAGAGCCAGGTTGTGTTTTTGGGGTGACACGTGATCAATAACAAGAGCCAGATTGTGTTTTTGGGGTGACACGTGATCAATAACAAGAGCCAGGTTGTGTTTTTGGGGTGACACGTGATCAATAACAAGAGCCAGGTTGTGTTTTTGGGGTGACACGTGATCAATAACAAGAGCCAGGTTGTGTTTTTGGGGTGACACGTGATCAATAACAAGAGCCAGATTGTGTTTTTGGGGTGACACGTGATCAATAACAAGTCAGGTTGTGTTTTTGGGGTGACACGTGATCAATAACAAGAACCAGGTTGTGTTTTTGGGGTGACACGTGATCAATAACAAGAGCCAGGTTGTGTTTTTGGGGTGACACGTGATCAATAACAAGAGCCAGGTTGTGTTTTTGGGGTGACACGTGATCAATAACAAGAGTCAGGTTGTGTTTTTGGGGTGACACGTGATCAATAACAAGAGCCAGGTTGTGTTTTTGGGGTGACACGTGATCAATAACAAGAGCCAGGTTGTGTTTTTGGGGTGACACGTGATCAATAACAAGAGCCAGATTGTGTTTTTGGGGTGACACGTGATCAATAACAAGTCAGGTTGTGTTTTTGGGGTGACACGTGATCAATAACAAGAACCAGGTTGTGTTTTTGGGGTGACACGTGATCAATAACAAGAGCCAGGTTGTGTTTTTGGGGTGACACGTGATCAATAACAAGAGTCAGGTTCTCCCACTCGAACCCCGGGTGTCAATGGACAGGACAGGGACTCTGCACCTCCCCACCACCCAGGGAATTCTGGTCACACTTGGCAGGTTCGAGAACCCTCGATTCTTGATGGTCTGGAATATTACCAATTGAAATCAGCCACCAGATTGTGTACTCAGTGGTAAAGAGCTTTAATCACTGAGATTAAGTTGAAGACTCTCATGGGGGAGGCATGGTCAACCCAAGGGGTCCTTTCACAATCTCAGGACATCCCACAGCATTTACAGCCAATCAGGTCAGCTTGAAGTGTATCCACTGTTGCAATGTACGAAATGCAACAGTCAATTTACACACAGCAAGATCCCACACACAGCAATGTGACACTGACCAGATAATCTGTTTGTTGTGATGTTGATTGAGGGATAAATATTTACCAGGACACTGAGCGAGAACTCGCCAGCCCTTCTTCAAATATGCCATGGGGTCTTTGTGGCCACGTGAGGGAGGGCAGACAGCGCCTCCGTTTAATCTGTCTGAAAGTTGACAACTCCAACAATGTCAGCACAGGTCTCGTGTTCACGTCTCTGAAGCAGGACTTGAACCCTCAATCTCCCGACTCAGAAATACGAATGCACCCACGGAGCCAGAGTGACTCCCAACATTAATGCTGTTAAACAGAGTTTGAGCAATTACTCAACATTCCATTCACGGTGTGGATTTTGACGTTGGGGATTGAAGAACAGGAATAAAACATTACCAAACTAATAAAACTATTCTGAAAGCAACAGCACTGGGACATGCAGTCAGCACGTGGGTGGAACAGGCCCCAAGACTGAGAACTGCCACAGTTACTGTCTTAAACTGCCCATCAGTATCCGAGGGGAAAAACCCAAAGTAATGCTACTGTGTGGAGCTGATCTATCAACGTCTCCCAAATCCCAGTATCTTAACATAATCGCCTCCTCCATCAGAAGCTGACACTGGGACCTGGTCAATCGAAACATGAACTGTTAAGCTTTCATCTGGCATAAAGCTGGAGGTGACAGGTTGACCACCCTGTATCACGGGAAAATAGCAACTCGAAACGTCTCATTGTGCTGGGATTCCTAACAGGAAGTTGTCTGCAGCCACTATCCACCTTCCCCTTTTCCCTTATCGACATTCAAAAGCATATCTGTGAGGGGAACGGTGGAAAATGTGCCACTGCCACTTGGAACAGCCGATAGGGCAGGCTCCAGGCTGCTGAAAAACCTTCCCCGTGGCTTATCACCTCCTTTACTGGCTCCAGAGTGGGCAGGAAGCAGGCAGTCTCCTGGCCTGCACAGAAGCTCATCAACAATTGATAAGAGAGCTGAGCTGGAAATCTGTTCTTGGTGCTGTGAATGTGAGAATCCCCCTTGTGCCTCACTGACAGGCAGCAGTGAGGAGAAACTGTTTGTCTTCACTGGAAACAAATGTTTCCCTCGGTAAATCAAATCCAGCACAAATGACCAGCCCACCCCCCATCTACCTGGTTATTAGTTACAAATCTTCTCTCCCTCGTTGTCGTATTCTGGGGGCACATCACCCAGAGTCAAACAGCTCACCCATCGAGCATGCCCTGGGGTCGGAAGTGGGTGGGGGAATTTTCTCTGGTCACCACACAAACCTGGGCCCCAGCTCTACCCAATGCACCCCCCCCTCACCGTGCCACTGCGACCATGACCCCCGACACATCTCCCCCCAACCCCCACCCCCCAGGGGAGCAGGTGACAGGCATAGCCCGACTTTGGGAATCCCCAGTCTGTGAGTTCACTGGATGCCTGTTTAACACTGCAGCACACAGCTCCCAGCTCTCCGCCTCACTGCCACCTCTTCACCGCGGTGAACGGCTGAATCTACCAACCCAGCACCCAACATTGAGCTTGTTCTGCTGATGGAGCACCGCTGAGGGACAGCAGAGACATTGGGATAATCATTGACAGCTAATCCAACAGGTGATTACAAACTGACACCTTCGAGATGCAATATCAGGGGTTTGATCAGTGAATATATATGAATATTTCTTACTCCAGTATTCTGGATATTTTGGATCATTAACCACGACAACAGGCATTATGAAACAAAACTGCCTAATGTTGTCAGTAATATTGAACATGAGCTCAACAAGGCCACTGGTCAAACAAATTGGTGATTGGTCAGTTAGTGTTTGGGGTCAGTCTGTTCCTCAGACCATTGAAGACAGGTGAGATTGCCCTTTAAATCAGCCAAATTTTAACCCTGGGCCTGTGTGGGGCCTCAGGCCAGTCTGTGATCGAGCTGGCGCTCAGGGCCCTGGGCCTGTGTGAGGCCTCAGGCCAGTCTGCGATCGAGCTGGGGCTCAGGATCCTGGGCCTGTGTGAGACCCCAGGCCAGTCTGCGATCAAGCTGGGGCTCAGGATCCTGGGACTGTGTGGGGCCCCAGGCCAGTCTGCGATTGAGCTGGGGCTCGGGATCCTGGGCCTGTGTGAGACCCCAGGCCAGTCTGCGATCAAGCTGGGGCTCAGGATCCTGGGCCTGTGTGAGACCCCAGGCCAGTCTGCGATCGAGCTGGGGCTCAGGATCCTGGGACTGTGTGGGGCCCCAGGCCAGTCTGCGATCGAGCTGGGGCTCGGGATCCTGGGCCTGTGTGGGGCCTCAGGCCAGTCTGCGATCGAGCTGGGGCTCGGGATCCTGGGCCTGTGTGAGGCCTCAGGCCAGTCTGCGATCGAGCTGGGGCTCGGGATCCTGGGACTGTGTGGGGCCCCAGGCCAGTCTGCGATCGAGCTGGGGATCAGGGCCCTGGGCCTGTGTGAGGCCTCAGGCCAGTCTGCGATCGAGCTGGGGCTCGGGATCCTGGGCCTGTGTGGGGCCTCAGGCCAGTCTGCGATCGAGCTGGGGCTCGGGATCCTGGGCCTGTGTGAGGCCTCAGGCCAGTCTGCGATCGAGCTGGGGCTCGGGATCCTGGGACTGTGTGGGGCCCCAGGCCAGTCTGCGATCGAGCTGGGGATCAGGGCCCTGGGCCTGTGTGAGGCCTCAGGCCAGTCTGCGATCGAGCTGGGGCTCGGGATCCTGGGACTGTGTGGGGCCTCAGGCCAGTCTGCGATCGAGCTGGGGCTCGGGATCCTGGGACTGTGTGGGGCCCCAGGCCAGTCTGCGATCGAGCTGGGGATCAGGGCCCTGGGCCTGTGTGAGGCCTCAGGCCAGTCTGCGATCGAGCTGGGGCTCGGGATCCTGGGACTGTGTGGGGCCCCAGGCCAGTCTGCGATCGAGCTGGGGCTCAGGATCCTGGGACTGTTTGAGGCCTCAGGCCAGTCTGCGATCGAGCTGAGTCTCGGGATCCTGGGCCTGTGTGAGGCCTCAGGCCAGTCTGCAATCGAGCTGGGGATCAGGGCCCTGGGCCTGTGTGAGGCCTCAGGCCAGTCTGCAATCGAGCTGGGGCTCAGGATCCTGGGACTGTGTGGGGCCCCAGGCCAGTCTGCGATCGAGCTGAGTCTCGGGACCCTGGGCCTGTGTGAGGCCTCAGGCCAGTCTGCGATCGAGCTGGGGCTCGGGATCCTGGGCCTGTGTGAGCCCCAGTCCAGTCTGCGATCAAGCTGGGGCTCGGGATCCTGGGCTTATGTGGGGCCTCAGGCCAGTCTGCGATCGAGCTGGGGCTCGGGATCCTGGGCCTGTGTGAGGCCCCAGGCCAGTCTGCGATCGAGCTGGGGCTCGGGATCCTGGGCCTGTGTGAGGCCTCAGGCCAGTCTGCGATCGAGCTGGGGCTCGGGATCCTGGGCCTGTGTGAGGCCCCAGGCCAGTCTGCGATCGAGCTGAGGATCAGGATCCTGGTCCTGTGTGGGGCCCCAGGCCAGTCTGCGATCGAGCTGAGGATCAGGATCCTGGTCCTGTGTGGGGCCCCAGGCCAGTCTGCGATCGAGCTGGGGCTCGGGATCCTGGGCCTGTGTGAGGCCTCAGGCCAGTCTGCGATCGAGCTGGGGCTCAGGGCCAGGGTCCAGGAGGAATCCTGGGCTTCTCATCCTCGCCCCTCCACACCTCCCCGACTCCCTACAAACCTGCCCATACCTACACATCCAATTCCGACCCTACATGTGATACGGGACCCAAAACAACATGGTTGATTCTTACCTGTCAACAACCCAGCTCAATGGCAACCAGGAATGGGCAACAAACGCCGGCCTTGTGCGTGATACCCGCGTCCATGAAATATTCTTTTTAACTGACCACTCCCACTGCAGAGTAATCACTGCCCTTAACAGCATGACCCCAGCATCCGAGAATCCCAGCATCCGAGAATCCCAGCAGCCGAGAATCCCAGCAGCCGAGAATCCCAGGAGCCGAGAATCCCAGCAGCCGAGAATCCCAGCATCCGAGAATCCCAGCAGCCGAGAATCCCAGCATCTGAGAATCCCAGCAGCCGAGAATCCCAGCATCCGAGAATCCCAGCAGGCGAGAATCCCAGCATCCGAGAATCCGAGGCCTTGTGAGCAATCGCCCCAGAGGTTGAAGAGGACGTCAGAAAGAGCAAACAGAAGGTGGGCC
Source organism: Scyliorhinus torazame (assembly GCF_047496885.1). Taxonomy (NCBI): domain Eukaryota; kingdom Metazoa; phylum Chordata; class Chondrichthyes; order Carcharhiniformes; family Scyliorhinidae; genus Scyliorhinus; species Scyliorhinus torazame. The sequence continues at coordinate 3,489,819 of NC_092717.1, forward strand.
ACAGGGCCTCCTCTGTGTTGCAAGCACGAGCCCATTCTCTGTCTGTGTCAGACTCAGAGAGAGAGAGAGGAGGAATAAGTGACCAGCAGCATGAGGGACAAGGGGAGTGAGAGATCAGCAGTTAGCTGCTCTACAATTCTGGATACTGGGTCTGCTGTGAGGAGTGAAATGGGAAAATCCTCAGACCATTTCCGCAGTTACAGCTGAATATGTCAGTGGGCTCAACAGGGCATCATTCAGAACTTTGGGTGAAGGTTTAAAATAGGAAGTGTGTAAAACAGGCTGTTAACTCCCGATATTGTCTGTCTCTCACCCTCGCCTGGTCCCCTGGTCACCTGGTCGCCTGGTCGCCTGGTCCCCTGGTCGCCTGGTCACCTGGTCACCTGGTCGCCTGGTCGCCTGGTCCCCTGGTCCCCTGGTCGCCTGGTCCCCTGGTCCCCTGGTCCCCTGGTCCCCTGGTCACCTGGTCCCCTGGTCGCCTGGTCGCCTGGTCGCCTGGTCCCCTGGTCGCCTGGTCCCCTGGTCCCCTGGTCCCCTGGTCACCTGGTCCCCTGGTCGCCTGGTCCCCTGGTCCCCTGGTCGCCTGGTCGCCTGGTCACCTGGTCGCCTGGTCCCCTGGTCGCCTGGTCGCCTGGTCGCCTGGTCACCTGGTCCCCTGGTCCCCTGGTCCCCTGGTCGCCTGATCCCCTGGTCCCCTGGTCGCCTGGTCGCCTGGTCCCCTGGTCGCCTGGTCGCCTGGTCCCCTGGTCGCCTGGTCCCCTGGTCGCCTGGTCCCCTGGTCCCCTGGTCGCCTGGTCCCCTGGTCGCCTGGTCCCCTGGTCCCCTGGTCGCCTGGTCCCCTGGTCCCCTGGTCCCCTGGTCCCCTGGTCGCCTGGTCCCCTGGTCGCCTGGTCACCTGGTCCCCTGGTCCCCTGGTCCCCTGGTCACCTGGTCCCCTGGTCCCCTGGTCGCCTGGTCGCATGGTCCCCTGGTCGCCTGGTCCCCTGGTCGCCTGGTCGCCTGGTCCCCTGGTCGCCTAGTCGCCTGGTCCCCTGGTCGCCTGGTCGCCTGGTCCCCTGGTCCCCTGGTCGCCTGGTCCCCTGGTCCCCTGGTCCCCTGGTCGCCTGGTCGCCTGGTCCCCTGGTCGCCTGGTCGCCTGGTCCCCTGGTCACCTGGTCCACTGGTCGCCTGGTCGTCTGGTCGTCTGGTCGCCTGGTCGCCTGGTCCCCTGGTCCCCTGGTCACCTGGTCACCTGGTCCCCTGGTCGCCTGGTCCCCTGGTCTCCTGGTCCCCTGGTCACCTGGTCCCCTGGTCCCCTGGTCACCTGGTCCCCTGGTCCCCTGGTCACCTGGTCCCCTGGTCACCTGGTCCCCTGGTCACCTGGTCCCCTGGTCCCCTGGTCACCTGGTCCCCTGGTCCCCTGGTCCCCTGGTCACCTGGTCACCTGGTCCCCTGGTCCCCTGGTCACCTGGTCCCCTGGTCACCTGGTCCCCTGGTCCCCTGGTCGCCTGGTCGCCTGGTCGTCTGGTCGCCTGGTCGCCTGGTCGCCTGATCCCCTGGTCCCCTGGTCGCCTGGTCGTCTGGTCGCCTGGTCGCCTGGTCCCCTGGTCCCCTGGTCCCCTGGTCCCCTGGTCACCTGGTCCCCTGGTCCCCTGGTCCCCTGGTCCCCTGGTCGCCTGGTCGCCTGGTCCCCTGGTCCCCTGGTCCCCTGGTCGCCTGGTCGCCTGGTCCCCTGGATCCCTTGTCCCCTGGTCGCCTGGTCGCCTGGTCGCCTGGTCACCTGGTCGCCTGGATCCCTTGTCCCCTGGTCGCCTGGTCGCCTGGTCCCCTGGATCCCTTGTCCCCTGGTCGCCTGGTCGCCTGGTCGCCTGGTCCCCTGGTCCCCTGTTCGCCTGGTCCCCTGGTCGCCTGGTCCCCTGGTCCGCTGTTCGCCTGGTCCCCTGGTCCCCTGGTTCCCTGGTCCGCTGTTCGCCTGGTCCCCTGGTCCCCTGGTCGCCTGGTCCCCTGGTCGCCTGGTCCCCTGGTCGCCTGGTCGCCTGGTCGCCTGGTCCCCTGGTCGCCTGGTCGTCGGGTCGCCTGGTCGCCTGGTCACCTGGTCCCCTGGTCGCCTGGTCGCCGGGTCGCCTGGTCGCCTGGTCGTCTGGTCGCCTGGTCACCTGGTCGCTTGGTCGTCTGGTCGCCTGGTCACCTGGTCGCCTGGTCGTCTGGTCACCTGGTCGCCTGGTCCGCTGTTCGCCTGGTCGCCTGGTCGCCTGGTCCCCTGGTCCCCTGGTCGCCTGGTCCCCTGGTCCCCTGGTCCGCTGTTCGCCTGGTCGCCTGGTCGCCTGGTCACCTGGTCGCCTGGTCGTCTGGTCACCTGGTCGCCTGGTCCGCTGTTCGCCTGGTCGCCTGGTCCCCTGGTCGCCTGGTCGCCTGGTCCCCTGGTCCCCTGGTCCCCTGGTCGCCTGGTCCGCTGTTCGCCTGGTCCGCTGTTCGCCTGGTCCCCTGGTCCCCTGGTCGCCTGGTCGCCTGGTCGCCTGGTCACCTGGTCGCCTGGTCCCCTGGTCGCCTGGTCGTCTGGTCGCCTGGTCGCCTGGTCGCCTGGTCCCCTGGTCCCCTGGTCACCTGGTCACCTGATCCCCTGGTCCCCTGGTCCCCTGGTCACCTGGTCCCCTGGTCGCCTGGTCGCCTGGTCGCCTGGTCCCCTGGTCCCCTGGTCCCCTGGTCACCTGGTCGCCTGGTCCCCTGGATCCCTTGTCCCCTGGTCGCCTGGTCGCCTGGTTGCCTGGTCGCCTGGTCCCCTGGTCCCCTGGTCCCCTGGTCACCTGGTCGCCTGGTCCCCTGGATCCCTTGTCCCCTGGTCGCCTGGTCGCCTGGTCCCCTGGATACCTTGTCCCCTGGTCCCCTGGTCTCCTGGTCACCTGGTCGCCTGGTCGCCTGGTCGCCTGGTCCCCTGGTCCCCTGGTTCGCTGTTCGCCTGGTCCCCTGGTCGCCTGGTCCCCTGGTCGCCTGGTCGCCTGGTCGCCTGGTCCCCTGGTCACCTGGTCGCCTGGTCACCTGGTCCCCTGGTCGCCTGGTCGCCGGGTCGCCTGGTCGCCTGGTCGTCTGGTCGCCTGGTCGCCTGGTCGTCTGGTCGCCTGGTCACCTGGTCGCCTGGTCCCCTGGTCGCCTGGTCGCCTGGTCGCCTGGTCCCCTGGTCCCCTGGTCCGCTGTTCGCCTGGTCCCCTGGTCCCCTGGTCGCCTGGTCGCCTGGTCGCCTGGTCACCTGGTCGCCTGGTCCCCTGGTCGCCTGGTCGCCTGGTCGCCTGGTCCCCTGGTCCCCTGGTCCCCTGGTCCCCTAGTCACCTGGTCACCTGGTCCCCTGGTCCCCTGGTCACCTGGTCCCCTGGTCGCCTGGTCGCCTGGTCCCCTGGTCCCCTGGTCCCCTGGTCACCTGGTCGCCTGGTCCCCTGGATCCCTTGTCCCCTGGTCGCCTGGTCGCCTGGTTGCCTGGTCGCCTGGTCCCCTGGTCCCCTGGTCCCCTGGTCACCTGGTCGCCTGGTCCCCTGGATCCCTTGTCCCCTGGTCGCCTGGTCGCCTGGTCCCCTGGATACCTTGTCCCCTGGTCCCCTGGTCTCCTGGTCGCCTGGTCGCCTGGTCCCCTGGTCCCCTGGTCCGCTGTTCGCCTGGTCCCCTGGTCGCCTGGTCCCCTGGTCGCCTGGTCGCCTGGTCGCCTGGTCCCCTGGTCACCTGGTCGACTGGTCACCTGGTCCCCTGGTCCCCTGGTCCCCTGGTCGCCTGGTCCCCTGGTCGCCTGGTCCCCTGGTCACCTGGTCCCCTGGTCCCCTGGTCCCCTGGTCACCTGGTCCCCTGGTCGCCTGGTCGTCTGGTCGCCTGGTCCCCTGGTCGCCTGGTCCCCTGGTCGCCTGGTCGCCTGGTCGCCTGGTCCCCTGGTCGCCTAGTCGCCTGGTCCCCTGGTCGCCTGGTCGCCTGGTCCCCTGGTCCCCTGGTCGCCTGGTCCCCTGGTCCCCTGGTCCCCTGGTCCCCTGGTCCCCTGGTCGCCTGGTCGCCTGGTCCCCTGGTCGCCTGGTCGCCTGGTCCCCTGGTCGCCTGGTCCCCTGGTCGCCTGGTCCCCTGGTCGTCTGGTCGCCTGGTCCCCTGGTCCCCTGGTCACCTGGTCACCTGGTCCCCTGGTCGCCTGGTCCCCTGGTCTCCTGGTCCCCTGGTCACCTGGTCCCCTGGTCCCCTGGTCACCTGGTCCCCTGGTCCCCTGGTCACCTGGTCCCCTGGTCACCTGGTCCCCTGGTCACCTGGTCCCCTGGTCACCTGGTCCCCTGGTCCCCTGGTCCCCTGGTCACCTGGTCACCTGGTCCCCTGGTCCCCTGGTCGCCTGGTCCCCTGGTCGCCTAGTCGCCTGGTCCCCTGGTCGCCTGGTCGCCTGGTCCCCTGGTCCCCTGGTCGCCTGGTCCCCTGGTCCCCTGGTCCCCTGGTCCCCTGGTCCCCTGGTCGCCTGGTCGCCTGGTCCCCTGGTCGCCTGGTCGCCTGGTCCCCTGGTCGCCTGGTCCCCTGGTCGTCTGGTCGTCTGGTCGCCTGGTCGCCTGGTCCCCTGGTCCCCTGGTCACCTGGTCACCTGGTCCCCTGGTCGCCTGGTCCCCTGGTCTCCTGGTCCCCTGGTCACCTGGTCCCCTGGTCCCCTGGTCACCTGGTCCCCTGGTCACCTGGTCCCCTGGTCACCTGGTCCCCTGGTCACCTGGTCCCCTGGTCCCCTGGTCACCTGGTCCCCTGGTCCCCTGGTCCCCTGGTCACCTGGTCACCTGGTCCCCTGGTCCCCTGGTCACCTGGTCCCCTGGTCACCTGGTCCCCTGGTCCCCTGGTCGCCTGGTCGCCTGATCCCCTGGTCCCCTGGTCGCCTGGTCGTCTGGTCGCCTGGTCGCCTGGTCGCCTGGTCCCCTGGTCCCCTGGTCCCCTGGTCCCCTGGTCCCCTGGTCACCTGGTCCCCTGGTCCCCTGGTCCCCTGGTCCCCTGGTCGCCTGGTCGCCTGGTCCCCTGGTCCCCTGGTCGCCTGGTCGCCTGGTCCCCTGGATCCCTGGATCCCTTGTCCCCTGGTCGCCTGGTCGCCTGGTCGCCTGGTCGCCTGGTCGCCTGGATCCCTTGTCCCCTGGTCGCCTGGTCCCCTGGATCCCTTGTCCCCTGGTCGCCTGGTCGCCTGGTCGCCTGGTCCCCTGGTCCCCTGGTCCGCTGTTCGCCTGGTCCCCTGGTCGCCTGGTCCCCTGGTCCGCTGTTCGCCTGGTCCCCTGGTCCCCTGGTTCCCTGGTCCGCTGTTCGCCTGGTCCCCTGGTCCCCTGGTCGCCTGGTCCCCTGGTCGCCTGGTCCCCTGGTCGCCTGGTCGCCTGGTCGCCTGGTCCCCTGGTCGCCTGGTCGTCGGGTCGCCTGGTCGCCTGGTCACCTGGTCCCCTGGTCGCCTGGTCGCCGGGTCGCCTGGTCGCCTGGTCGTCTGGTCGCCTGGTCACCTGGTCGCTTGGTCGTCTGGTCGCCTGGTCACCTGGTCGCCTGGTCGTCTGGTCACCTGGTCGCCTGGTCCGCTGTTCGCCTGGTCGCCTGGTCGCCTGGTCCCCTGGTCCCCTGGTCGCCTGGTCCCCTGGTCCCCTGGTCCGCTGTTCGCCTGGTCGCCTGGTCGCCTGGTCACCTGGTCGCCTGGTCGTCTGGTCACCTGGTCGCCTGGTCCGCTGTTCGCCTGGTCGCCTGGTCCCCTGGTCGCCTGGTCGCCTGGTCCCCTGGTCCCCTGGTCGCCTGGTCCGCTGTTCGCCTGGTCCCCTGGTCCCCTGGTCCCCTGGTCGCCTGGTCGCCTGGTCGCCTGGTCACCTGGTCGCCTGGTCCCCTGGTCGCCTGGTCGTCTGGTCGCCTGGTCGCCTGGTCCCCTGGTCCCCTGGTCCCCTGGTCCCCTGGTCACCTGGTCACCTGATCCCCTGGTCCCCTGGTCCCCTGGTCACCTGGTCCCCTGGTCGCATGGTCGCCTGGTCCCCTGGTCCCCTGGTCCCCTGGTCACCTGGTCGCCTGGTCCCCTGGATCCCTTGTCCCCTGGTCGCCTGGTCGCCTGGTTGCCTGGTCGCCTGGTCCCCTGGTCCCCTGGTCCCCTGGTCACCTGGTCGCCTGGTCCCCTGGATCCCTTGTCCCCTGGTCGCCTGGTCGCCTGGTCCCCTGGATACCTTGTCCCCTGGTCCCCTGGTCTCCTGGTCACCTGGTCGCCTGGTCGCCTGGTCGCCTGGTCCCCTGGTCCCCTGGTTCGCTGTTCGCCTGGTCCCCTGGTCGCCTGGTCCCCTGGTCGCCTGGTCGCCTGGTCGCCTGGTCCCCTGGTCACCTGGTCGCCTGGTCACCTGGTCCCCTGGTCGCCTGGTCGCCGGGTCGCCTGGTCGCCTGGTCGTCTGGTCGCCTGGTCGCCTGGTCGTCTGGTCGCCTGGTCACCTGGTCGCCTGGTCCCCTGGTCGCCTGGTCGCCTGGTCCCCTGGTCGCCTGGTCGCCTGGTCCCCTGGTCCCCTGGTCGCCTGGTCGCCTGGTCGCCTGGTCACCTGGTCGCCTGGTCCCCTGGTCGCCTGGTCGCCTGGTCGCCTGGACCCCTGGTCCCCTGGTCCCCTGGTCCCCTGGTCCCCTGGTCACCTGGTCCCCTGGTCCCCTGGTCACCTGGTCCCCTGGTCGCCTGGTCGCCTGGTCCCCTGGTCCCCTGGTCCCCTGGTCACCTGGTCGCCTGGTCCCCTGGATCCCTTGTCCCCTGGTCGCCTGGTCGCCTGGTTGCCTGGTCGCCTGGTCCCCTGGTCCCCTGGTCCCCTGGTCGCCTGGTCCCCTGGATCCCTTGTCCCCTGGTCGCCTGGTCGCCTGGTCCCCTGGTCGCCTGGTCGTCTGGTCGCCTGGTCCCCTGGTCGCCTGGTCCCCTGGTCGCCTGGTCGCCTGGTCGCCTGGTCCCCTGGTCGCCTAGTCGCCTGGTCCCCTGGTCGCCTGGTCGCCTGGTCCCCTGGTCCCCTGGTCGCCTGGTCCCCTGGTCCCCTGGTCCCCTGGTCCCCTGGTCCCCTGGTCGCCTGGTCGCCTGGTCCCCTGGTCGCCTGGTCGCCTGGTCCCCTGGTCGCCTGGTCCCCTGGTCGCCTGGTCCCCTGGTCGTCTGGTCGCCTGGTCCCCTGGTCCCCTGGTCACCTGGTCACCTGGTCCCCTGGTCGCCTGGTCCCCTGGTCTCCTGGTCCCCTGGTCACCTGGTCCCCTGGTCCCCTGGTCACCTGGTCCCCTGGTCCCCTGGTCACCTGGTCCCCTGGTCACCTGGTCCCCTGGTCACCTGGTCCCCTGGTCACCTGGTCCCCTGGTCCCCTGGTCCCCTGGTCACCTGGTCACCTGGTCCCCTGGTCCCCTGGTCGCCTGGTCCCCTGGTCGCCTAGTCGCCTGGTCCCCTGGTCGCCTGGTCGCCTGGTCCCCTGGTCCCCTGGTCGCCTGGTCCCCTGGTCCCCTGGTCCCCTGGTCCCCTGGTCCCCTGGTCGCCTGGTCGCCTGGTCCCCTGGTCGCCTGGTCGCCTGGTCCCCTGGTCGCCTGGTCCCCTGGTCGTCTGGTCGTCTGGTCGCCTGGTCGCCTGGTCCCCTGGTCCCCTGGTCACCTGGTCACCTGGTCCCCTGGTCGCCTGGTCCCCTGGTCTCCTGGTCCCCTGGTCACCTGGTCCCCTGGTCCCCTGGTCACCTGGTCCCCTGGTCACCTGGTCCCCTGGTCACCTGGTCCCCTGGTCACCTGGTCCCCTGGTCCCCTGGTCACCTGGTCCCCTGGTCCCCTGGTCCCCTGGTCACCTGGTCACCTGGTCCCCTGGTCCCCTGGTCACCTGGTCCCCTGGTCACCTGGTCCCCTGGTCCCCTGGTCGCCTGGTCGCCTGATCCCCTGGTCCCCTGGTCGCCTGGTCGTCTGGTCGCCTGGTCGCCTGGTCGCCTGGTCCCCTGGTCCCCTGGTCCCCTGGTCCCCTGGTCCCCTGGTCACCTGGTCCCCTGGTCCCCTGGTCCCCTGGTCCCCTGGTCGCCTGGTCGCCTGGTCCCCTGGTCCCCTGGTCGCCTGGTCGCCTGGTCCCCTGGATCCCTGGATCCCTTGTCCCCTGGTCGCCTGGTCGCCTGGTCGCCTGGTCGCCTGGTCGCCTGGATCCCTTGTCCCCTGGTCGCCTGGTCCCCTGGATCCCTTGTCCCCTGGTCGCCTGGTCGCCTGGTCGCCTGGTCCCCTGGTCCCCTGGTCCGCTGTTCGCCTGGTCCCCTGGTCGCCTGGTCCCCTGGTCCGCTGTTCGCCTGGTCCCCTGGTCCCCTGGTTCCCTGGTCCGCTGTTCGCCTGGTCCCCTGGTCCCCTGGTCGCCTGGTCCCCTGGTCGCCTGGTCCCCTGGTCGCCTGGTCGCCTGGTCGCCTGGTCCCCTGGTCGCCTGGTCGTCGGGTCGCCTGGTCGCCTGGTCACCTGGTCCCCTGGTCGCCTGGTCGCCGGGTCGCCTGGTCGCCTGGTCGTCTGGTCGCCTGGTCACCTGGTCGCTTGGTCGTCTGGTCGCCTGGTCACCTGGTCGCCTGGTCGTCTGGTCACCTGGTCGCCTGGTCCGCTGTTCGCCTGGTCGCCTGGTCGCCTGGTCCCCTGGTCCCCTGGTCGCCTGGTCCCCTGGTCCCCTGGTCCGCTGTTCGCCTGGTCGCCTGGTCGCCTGGTCACCTGGTCGCCTGGTCGTCTGGTCACCTGGTCGCCTGGTCCGCTGTTCGCCTGGTCGCCTGGTCCCCTGGTCGCCTGGTCGCCTGGTCCCCTGGTCCCCTGGTCGCCTGGTCCGCTGTTCGCCTGGTCCCCTGGTCCCCTGGTCCCCTGGTCGCCTGGTCGCCTGGTCGCCTGGTCACCTGGTCGCCTGGTCCCCTGGTCGCCTGGTCGTCTGGTCGCCTGGTCGCCTGGTCCCCTGGTCCCCTGGTCCCCTGGTCCCCTGGTCACCTGGTCACCTGATCCCCTGGTCCCCTGGTCCCCTGGTCACCTGGTCCCCTGGTCGCATGGTCGCCTGGTCCCCTGGTCCCCTGGTCCCCTGGTCACCTGGTCGCCTGGTCCCCTGGATCCCTTGTCCCCTGGTCGCCTGGTCGCCTGGTTGCCTGGTCGCCTGGTCCCCTGGTCCCCTGGTCCCCTGGTCACCTGGTCGCCTGGTCCCCTGGATCCCTTGTCCCCTGGTCGCCTGGTCGCCTGGTCCCCTGGATACCTTGTCCCCTGGTCCCCTGGTCTCCTGGTCACCTGGTCGCCTGGTCGCCTGGTCGCCTGGTCCCCTGGTCCCCTGGTTCGCTGTTCGCCTGGTCCCCTGGTCGCCTGGTCCCCTGGTCGCCTGGTCGCCTGGTCGCCTGGTCCCCTGGTCACCTGGTCGCCTGGTCACCTGGTCCCCTGGTCGCCTGGTCGCCGGGTCGCCTGGTCGCCTGGTCGTCTGGTCGCCTGGTCGCCTGGTCGTCTGGTCGCCTGGTCACCTGGTCGCCTGGTCCCCTGGTCGCCTGGTCGCCTGGTCCCCTGGTCGCCTGGTCGCCTGGTCCCCTGGTCCCCTGGTCGCCTGGTCGCCTGGTCGCCTGGTCACCTGGTCGCCTGGTCCCCTGGTCGCCTGGTCGCCTGGTCGCCTGGACCCCTGGTCCCCTGGTCCCCTGGTCCCCTGGTCCCCTGGTCACCTGGTCCCCTGGTCCCCTGGTCACCTGGTCCCCTGGTCGCCTGGTCGCCTGGTCCCCTGGTCCCCTGGTCCCCTGGTCACCTGGTCGCCTGGTCCCCTGGATCCCTTGTCCCCTGGTCGCCTGGTCGCCTGGTTGCCTGGTCGCCTGGTCCCCTGGTCCCCTGGTCCCCTGGTCGCCTGGTCCCCTGGATCCCTTGTCCCCTGGTCGCCTGGTCGCCTGGTCCCCTGGATACCTTGTCCCCTGGTCCCCTGGTCTCCTGGTCGCCTGGTCGCCTGGTCCGCTGTTCGCCTGGTCCCCTGGTCGCCTGGTCCCCTGGTCGCCTGGTCGCCTGGTCGCCTGGTCCCCTGGTCACCTGGTCGCCTGGTCACCTGGTCCCCTGGTCGCCTGGTCGCCGGGTCGCCTGGTCGTCTGGTCGCCTGGTCGCCTGGTCGTCTGGTCGCCTGGTCACCTGGTCACCTGGTCCCCTGGTCGCCTGGTCGTCTGGTCGCCTGGTCGCCTGGTCGCCTGGTCGTCTGGTCGCCTGGTCCCCTGGTCGTCTGGTCGCCTGGTCGCCTGGTCGCCTGGTCCCCTGGTCACCTGGTCGCCTGGTCCCCTGGTCGCCTGGTCGCCTGGTCGCCTGGTCCCCTGGTCGCCTGGTCCCCTGGTCCCCTGGTCGCCTGGTCCGCTGTTCGCCTGGTCCCCTGGTCGCCTGGTCCCCTGGTCCCCTGGTCGCCTGGTCGCCTGGTCCGCTGTTCGCCTGGTCCCCTGGTCCCCTGGTCGCCTGGTCGTCTGGTCTGGTCGCCTGGTCATCTGGTCGCCTGGTCGTCTGGTCTGGTCGCCTGGTCGCCTGGTCGTCTGGTCTGGTCGCCTGGTCCCCTGGTCCCCTGGTCGCCTGGTCGTCTGGTCTGGTCGCCTGGTCATCTGGTCGCCTGGTCGTCTGGTCTGGTCGCCTGGTCGCCTGGTCGTCTGGTCTGGTCGCCTGGTCACCTGGTCCCCTGGTCGCCTGTTCGCCTGGAGTGGTGCCAGCGGGTTCAGAGATTCCCGGCCCTGATCTCGGGCGCAAAACTGACAAAAGATCTCTAAGTCTGGTCTTCGGCGGGAAACGGGGTTCGATTCCTGTCGGGCGGGTCGTGTGATCCCGACCGTATTCCACACACACTTACAAACGATTTGAAGTGCGGCGAGTTTTGCACTGGGACTGGGCGGAGCCTAAACGCACCGGCAAGTCCTCTGTCTTCACAGAGATCAAGCGCCGTTTTTAAAGGGCGTCCCAATGTCAAAGTAAAGTGACAGGCTCCCCAACCTGAAGGACAACACCCCCCTCCACTAAATGTCCAGGTCACCCCATCCTCACCAACATGCCACCCCCTCCCCCTGCCAAATGAGTGACACTCCGCTATGAGGTCACCAAATGCCCACCCCCATCAGGCCCCCCACCCCCCCCTTCAGGCCCCCCCCCCTTCAGGCCCCCACCCCCCCCTTCAGGCCCTGTCCCTTCAGACCCTGCACCTTGGCAGTGTCAACCTGGAACTGTCTACTGGCACCCTACCCCAGTTTGACACTGCCAGGGGAGATGCTGGGCAGTGCCAGGGTACTGTTCTAACATGTCCCTGACCACCGGGGGCCACAACAGCTTCCGAGACTCCCGGCATGGTCAACACATCCATCCAAAAGCTTCAAGGAAGTCCTCATTGGACTTTAATGTCTGAGCTGTGCCAGATGCTTCCATGGTGGGAAACTATCTCCAGAACCGGCCGGTTGTTCCGGCACAAAGGGTTGAAAACAGCTTCTATGAAAAAGATGCAGTCAGACAGAGCACCTACTCAAAAGAGGAAGAACTTCAGAGTTAATGGACTGTGACGTGCTATACAAACAAAGCTAATCCCTCCTTTGAGAGCTTTCAGCTGTCAATGAAGAGGCTTGAAAAGGTTAGTGGAGTGTGACATTAATGTAAACAAGCAAGTACAAAGGGATGAAAGCAAGCACACTGCAACAGTGAAACTGCAGAACCTATTGAAACTTCAAGGGGAGTGAAGTGCTTCTCCAAGAGACAAGCTGCAGCATGGCGTCTGTCCCGTGGGAGGAACTTAGGACAGACCAGCTGCAGGTGTGCTTTGCACTGTTCTGGGGTGTTAAACATGAAAGAAAGCAGGTTCCAAGGCGTCACAGGTCCAAAGAGACCCCCATTCTGGGGAAGACCCCCAACCTGGCCCCTACAGTCTACCCCTGAAGAACCCCTCCACAGCAACTGTGCTCCTGAAGTTAAGAAGAGAGGGGTACTCACCTCCTTTCTCCCCCTCGGCGTTCAATGTGCCTGATCCCTACGTTTCGGACCTGTAGAGAATTGTGCCCATCTGACTCTCAGAGGATGGGGGGGGGTGTTATTCACAGACAGGGTATTATTCACAGACAGGGTATTATTCACAGACAGGGCATTATTCACAGACAGGGTATTATTCACAGACAGGGCATTATTAACAGACAGGGAATTATTCACAGACGATATTATTCACAGACAGGGTATTATTCACAGGCAGGGTATTATTCACAGACAGGGGATTATTCACAGACGGTATTATTCACAGACAGGGTATTATTCACAGACGGTATTATTCACAGGCAGGGTATTATTCACAGACAGGGTATTATTCACAGACAGGGTATTATTCACAGACGGTATTATTCACAGGCAGGGTATTATTCACAGACAGGGGATTATTCACAGACAGGGTATTATTCACAGACAGGGTATTATTCACAGACGGTATTATTCACAGACAGGGTATTATTCACAGACGGGATTATTCACAGACAGGGGATTATTCACAGACAGGGTATTATTCACAGACGGGATTATTCACAGACAGGGGATTATTCACAGACAGGGTATTGTTCACAGACAGGGGATTATTCACAGACAGGGTATGATACACAGACAGGGCATTATTCACAGACAGGGGATTATTCACAGACAGGGGATTATTCACAGACAGGGTATTATTCACAGACGGGATTATTCACAGACAGGGGATTATTCACAGACAGGGTATTATTCACAGACGGGATTATTCACAGACAGGGGATTATTCACAGACAGGGTATGATACACAGACAGGGCATTATTCACAGACAGGGTATTATTCACAGACGGGATTATTCACAGACAGGGGATTATTCACAGACAGGGCATTATTCACAGACAGGGGATTATTCACAGACAGGGGATTATTCACAGACAGGGTATTATTCACAGACGGGATTATTCACAGACAGGGGATTATTCACAGACAGGGTATTGTTCACAGACAGGGTATTATTCACAGACAGGGTATTATTCACTGACGGGATTATTCACAGACAGGGTATTGTTCACAGACAGGGGATTATTCACAGACAGGGTATTATTCACAGACAGGGTATTATTCACAGACAGGGTATTATTCACAGACAGGGTATTATTCACAGACAGGGTATTATTCACAGACAGGGGATTATTCACAGACAGGGTATTATTCACAGACGGTATTATTCACAGACAGGGTATTATTCACAGACAGGGTATTATTCACAGACAGGGTATTATTCACAGACAGGGTATTGTTCACAGACAGGGTATTAATCACAGACAGGGTATTATTCACAGACAGGGTATTATTCACAGACAGGGTATTATTCACAGACAGGGTATTATTCACAGACAGGGTATTATTCACAGACAGGGTATTATTCACAGACAGGGCATTATTCACAGACAGGGTATTATTCACTGACGGGATTATTCACAGACAGGGCATTATTCACAGACAGGGTATTATTCACTGACGGGATTATTCACAGACAGGGGATTATTCACAGGCAGGGTATTATTCACAGACAGGGTATTATTCACAGACAGGGCATTATTCACAGACAGGGCATTATTCAAAGACAGGCTATTATTCACAGACAGGGGATTATTCACAGACAGGGGATTATTCACAGACAGGTTATTATTCACAGACATGGCATTATTCACAGAAAGGGTATTATTCACAGACGGGATTATTCACAGACAGGGTATTATTCACAGACGGTATTATTCACAGACAGGGTATTATTCACAGACGGGATTATTCACAGACAGGGTATTATTCACAGACGGTATTATTCACAGACAGGGTATTATTCACAGACAGGGTATTATTCACAGACAGGGTATTATTCACAGACAGGGTATTATTCACAGACAGGGCATTATTCACAGACAGGGTATTATTCACAGACAGGGTATTATTCACAGACAGGGTATTATTCACAGACAGGGTATTATTCACAGACAGGGTATTATTCACAGACAGGGTATTATTCACAGACAGGGTATTATTCACAGACAGGGTATTATTCACAGACAGGGTATTATTCACAGACAGGGTATTATTCACAGACAGGGCATTATTCACAGACAGGGTATTATTCACAGACAGGGGATTATTCACAGACAGGGTATTATTCACAGACAGGGCATTATTCACAGACAGGGGATTATTCACAGACAGGGTATTATTCACAGACAGGGTATTATTCACAGACAGGGTATTATTCACAGACAGGGTATATTCACAGACAGGGTATATTCACAGACAGGGTATTATTCACAGACAGGGTATTATTCACAGACAGGGTATTATTCACAGACAGGGTATTATTCACAGACAGGGTATATTCACAGACAGGGTATATTCACAGACAGGGTATTATTCACAGACAGGGTATTATTCACAGACAGGGTATTATTCACAGACAGGGTATTATTCACAGACAGGGCATTATTCACAGACAGGGTATTATTCACAGACAGGGCATTATTCACAGACAGGGTATTATTCACAGACAGGGGATTATTCACAGACAGGGCATTATTCACAGGCAGGGTATTATTCACAGACAGGGTATTATTCACAGACAGGGTATTATTCACAGACAGGGTATTATTCACAGACAGGGCATTATTCACAGACAGGGTATTATTCACAGACAGGGGATTATTCACAGACAGGGCATTATTCACAGACAGGGTATTATTCACAGACAGGGGATTATTCACAGACAGGGTATATTCACAGACAGGGTATTATTCACAGACAGGGGATTATTCACAGACAGGGTATTATTCACAGACAGGGCATTATTCACAGACAGGGTATTATTCACAGACAGGGGATTATTCACAGACAGGGCATTATTCACAGGCAGGGTATTATTCACAGACAGGGTATTATTCACAGACAGGGTATTATTCACAGACAGGGTATTATTCACAGACAGGGTATTATTCACAGAATGGGTATTATTCACAGAATGGGTATTATTCACAGACAGGGCATTATTCACAGACAGGGTATTATTCACAGACAGGGCATTATTCACAGACAGGGTATTATTCACAGACAGGGTATTATTCACAGACAGGGTATTATTCACAGACAGGGTATTATTCACAGACAGGGTATTATTCACAGAATGGGTATTATTCACAGAATGGGTATTATTCACAGACAGGGCATTATTCACAGACAGGGTATTATTCACAGACAGGGCATTATTCACAGACAGGGTATTATTCACAGACAGGGCATTATTCACAGACAGGGTATTATTCACAGACAGGGTATTATTCACAGACAGGGTATTATTCACAGACAGGGTATTATTCACAGACAGGGTATTATTCACAGACAGGGTATTATTCACAGACAGGGTATTATTCACAGACAGGGTATTATTCACAGACAGGGTATTATTCACAGACAGGGCATTATTCACAGACAGGGTATTATTCACAGACAGGGGATTATTCACAGACAGGGTATTATTCACAGACAGGGCATTATTCACAGACAGGGGATTATTCACAGACAGGGTATTATTCACAGACAGGGTATTATTCACAGACAGGGTATTATTCACAGACAGGGTATTATTCACAGACAGGGTATTATTCACAGACAGGGTATTATTCACAGACAGGGTATTATTCACAGACAGGGCATTATTCACAGACAGGGTATTATTCACAGACGGGATTATTCACAGACAGGGTATTATTCACAGACAGGGTATTATTCACAGACAGGGTATTATTCACAGACATGGTATTATTCACAGACAGGGTATTATTCACAGACGGGATTATTCACAGACAGGGCATTATTCACAGACAGGGTATTATTCACAGACAGGGTATTATTCACAGACAGGGCATTATTCACAGGCAGGGTATTATTCACAGACAGGGTATTATTCACAGACAGGGTATTATTCACAGACAGGGTATTATTCACAGAATGGGTATTATTCACAGACATGGTATTATTCACAGACAGGGTATTATTCACAGACGGGATTATTCACAGACAGGGCATTATTCACAGACAGGGTATTATTCACAGACAGGGTATTATTCACAGACAGGGCATTATTCACAGACAGGGTATTATTCACAGACAGGGTATTATTCACAGACGGGATTATTCACAGACAGGGTATTATTCACAGACAGGGTATTATTCACAGACAGGGCATTATTCACAGGCAGGGTATTATTCACAGACAGGGTATTATTCACAGACAGGGTATTATTCACAGACAGGGTATTATTCACAGAATGGGTATTATTCACAGACAGGGTATTATTCACAGACAGGGTATTATTCACAGACAGGGCATTATTCACAGGCAGGGTATTATTCACAGACAGGGTATTATTCACAGACAGGGTATTATTCACAGACAGGGTATTATTCACAGAATGGGTATTATTCACAGAATGGGTATTATTCACAGAATGGGTATTATTCACAGACAGGGTATTATTCACAGACAGGGCATTATTCACAGACAGGGTATTATTCACAGACGGGATTATTCACAGACAGGGTATTATTCACAGACAGGGTATTATTCACAGACAGGGTATTATTCACAGACAGGGTATTATTCACAGACAGGGTATTATTCACAGACTGGGTATTATTCACAGACAGGGTATTATTCACAGACAGGGTATTATTCACAGACAGGGTATTATTCACAGACAGGGTATTATTCACAGACAGGGTATTATTCACAGACAGGGTATTATTCACAGACAGGGTATTATTCACAGACAGGGTATTATTCACAGACAGGGTATTATTCACAGAATGGGTATTATTCACAGAATGGGTATTATTCACAGACAGGGTATTATTCACAGACAGGGTATTATTCACAGACAGGGCATTATTCACAGACAGGGTATTATTCACAGACGGGATTATTCACAGACAGGGTATTATTCACAGACAGGGTATTATTCACAGACAGGGTATTATTCACAGACAGGGTATTATTCACAGACAGGGTATTATTCACAGACAGGGTATTATTCACAGACAGGGCATTATTCACAGACAGGGTATTATTCACAGACAGGGGATTATTCACAGACAGGGTATTATTCACAGAATGGGTATTATTCACAGACAGGGTATTATTCACAGACAGGGTATTATTCACAGACAGGGCATTATTCACAGACAGGGTATTATTCACAGACAGGGGATTATTCACAGACAGGGTATTATTCACAGACAGGGCATTATTCACAGACAGGGTATTATTCGCAGACAGGGTATTATTCACAGACAGGGGATTATTCACAGACAGGGTATTATTCACAGACAGGGCATTATTCACAGACAGGGTATTATTCGCAGACAGGGTATTATTCACAGGCAGGGCATTATTCACAGACAGGGTATTATTCACAGACAGGGGATTATTCACAGACAGGGTATTATTCACAGACAGGGCATTATTCACAGACAGGGTATTATTCACAGACAGGGGATTATTCACAGACAGGGTATTATTCACAGACAGGGGATTATTCACAGACAGGGTATTATTCACAGACATGGTATTATTCACAGAATGGGTATTATTCACAGGCGGTATTATTCACAGAATGGGTATTATTCACAGACAGGGTATTATTCACAGACAGGGCATTATTCACAGACAGGGTATTATTCACAGACAGGGTATTATTCACAGACAGGGTATTATTCACAGACAGGGTATTATTCACAGACAGGGTATTATTCACAGACAGGGCATTATTCACAGACAGGGTATTATTCACAGACAGGGGATTATTCACAGACAGGGTATTATTCACAGACAGGGGATTATTCACAGACAGGGTATTATTCACAGACATGGTATTATTCACAGACAGGGTATTATTCACAGACAGGGGATTATTCACAGACAGGGTATTATTCACAGACAGGGTATTATTCACAGACAGGGTATTATTCACAGACAGGGTATTATTCACAGACAGGGTATTATTCACAGACAGGGCATTATTCACAGACAGGGTATTATTCACAGACAGGGCATTATTCACAGACAGGGGATTATTCACAGACAGGGCATTATTCACAGACAGGGTATTATTCGCAGACAGGGTATTATTCACTGACGGGATTATTCACAGACAGGGGATTATTCACAGACAGGGGATTATTCACAGACAGGGTATTATTCACAGACAGGGTATTATTCGCAGACAGGGTATTATTCACTGACGGGATTATTCACAGACAGGGGATTATTCACAGACAGGGGATTATTCACAGACAGGGGATTATTCACAGACAGGGTATTATTCACAGACAGGGCATTATTCACAGACAGGGTATTATTCGCAGACAGGGCATTATTCACAGACAGGGTATTATTCAAAGACAGGCTATTATTCACAGACAGGGCATTATTCACAGACAGGGTATTATTCGCAGACAGGGTATTATTCACTGACGGGATTATTCACAGACAGGGGATTATTCACAGACAGGGGATTATTCACAGACAGGGGATTATTCACAGACAGGGTATTATTCACAGACAGGGTATTATTCACAGACAGGGTATTATTCACAGACAGGGCATTATTCACAGACAGGGTATTATTCGCAGACAGGGTATTATTCACAGACGGTATTATTCACAGACAGGGCATTATTCAAAGACAGGCTATTATTCACAGACAGGGGATTATTCACAGACAGGGGATTATTCACAGACAGGTTATTATTCACAGACATGGCATTATTCACAGAAAGGGTATTATTCACAGACAGGGTATTATTCACAGACAGGGTATTATTCACAGACAGGGTATTATTCACAGACAGGGGATTATTCACAGACAGGGTATTATTCACAGACAGGGTATTATTCACAGACATGGCATTATTCACAGACAGGGGATTATTCACAGACAGGGTATTATTCACAGACAGGGTATTATTCACAGACAGGGGATTATTCACAGACAGGGGATTATTCACAGACAGGGTATTATTCACAGACAGGGTATTATTCACAGACAGGGGATTATTCACAGACAGGGGATTATTCACAGACATGGCATTATTCACAGAAAGGGTATTATTCACAGACGGGATTATTCACAGACAGGGGATTATTCACAGACAGGGTATTATTCACAGACAGGGGATTATTCACAGACAGGGTATTATTCACAGACAGGGTATTATTCACAGACATGGCATTATTCACAGAAAGGGTATTATTCACAGACGGGATTATTCACAGACAGGGGATTATTCACAGACAGGTTATTATTCACAGACATGGCATTATTCACAGAAAGGGTATTATTCACAGACGGGATTATTCACAGACAGGGTATTATTCACAGGCAGGGTACTATTCACAGACGGTATTATTCACAGACAGGGTATTATTCACAGACAGGGCATTATTCACAGAGACGGTATTATTCACAGACAGGGTATTATTCACAGACAGGGTATTATTCGCAGACAGGGTATTATTCACAGACGGTATTATTCACAGACAGGGTATTATTCACAGACAGGGGATTATTCACAGACAGGGTATTATTCACAGACAGGGTATTATTCACAGACATGGCATTATTCACAGAAAGGGTATTATTCACAGACGGGATTATTCACAGACAGGGTATTATTCACAGACAGGGTATTATTCACAGACAGGGTATTATTCACAGACAGGGGATTATTCACAGACAGGGTATTATTCACAGACAGGGTATTATTCACAGACATGGCATTATTCACAGAAAGGGTATTATTCACAGACGGGATTATTCACAGACAGGGTATTATTCACAGACAGGGTATTATTCACAGACGGTATTATTCACAGGCAGGGTATTATTCACAGACAGGGTATTATTCACAGACAGGGTATTATTCACAGACAGGGCATTATTCACAGACAGGGTATTATTCGCAGGCAGGGTATTATTCACAGACAGGGTATTATTCGCAGGCAGGGTATTATTCACAGACAGGGTATTATTCACAGACAGGGTATTATTCACAGACGGTACTATTCACAGACAGGGTATTATTCACAGACAGGGTATTATTCACAGACAGGGTATTATTCACAGACGGTATTATTCACAGACAGGGTATTATTCACAGACAGGGTATTATTCACAGACAGGGTATTATTCACAGACAGGGTATTATTCACAGACAGGGCATTATTCACAGACAGGGTATTATTCGCAGGCAGGGTATTATTCGCAGGCAGGGTAGTATTCGCAGACAGGGTATTATTCACAGACAGGGCATTATTCGCAGACAGGGTATTATTCACAGACAGGGTATTATTCGCAGACAGGGTATTATTCACAGACAGGGCATTATTCACAGACAGGGTATTATTCGCAGACAGGGTATTATTCACAGACAGGGTATTATTCACAGACAGGGTATTATTCGCAGACAGGGTATTATTTACAGAAGGTATTATTCACAGACAGGGTATTATTCACAGACAGGGTATTATTCACAGACAGGGTATTATTTACAGACAGGGTATTATTCGCAGACAGGGTATTATTCGCAGACAGGGCATTATTCACAGACAGGGTATTATTCACAGACGGTATTATTCACAGACAGGGTATTATTCGCAGACAGGGCATTATTCACAGACAGGGTATTATTTACAGAAGGTATTATTCACAGACAGGGTATTATTCGCAGACAGGGTATTATTCGCAGACAGGGTATTATTCGCAGACAGGGCATTATTCACAGACAGGGTATTATTCACAGACGGTATTATTCACAGACAGGGTATTATTCGCAGACAGGGCATTATTCACAGACAGGGTATTATTTACAGAAGGTATTATTCACAGACAGGGTATTATTCACAGACAGGGTATTATTCGCAGACAGGGCATTATTCACAGACAGGGTATTATTTACAGAAGGTATTATTCACAGACAGGGTATTATTCGCAGACAGGGTATTATTCGCAGACAGGGTATTATTTACAGAAGGTATTATTCACAGACAGGGTATTATTCACAGACAGGGTATTATTCGCAGACAGGGTATTATTTACAGAAGGTATTATTCACAGACAGGGTATTATTCACAGACAGGGTATTATTCACAGACAGGGTATTATTCACAGACAGGGTATTATTCACAGACAGGGTATTATTCACAGACAGGGTATTATTCACAGACAGGGTATTATTCACAGACAGGGTATTATTCACAGACAGGGGATTATTCACAGACAGGGTATTATTCACAGACAGGGTATTATTCACAGACAGGGGATTATTCACAGACAGGGGATTATTCACAGACTGGGTATTATTCACAGAATGGGTATTATTCACAGACTGGGTATTATTCACAGACAGGGTATTATTCACAGACTGGGTATTATTCACAGAATGGGTATTATTCACAGACTGGGTATTATTCACAGACAGGGTATTATTCACAGACAGGGTATTATTCACAGACAGGGTATTATTCACAGACATGGTATTATTCACAGACAGGGTATTATTCACAGACAGGGTATTATCCACAGACAGGGTATTATTCACAGACAGGGCATTATTCACAGACAGGGTATTATTCACAGACAGGGGATTATTCACAGACAGGGTATTATTCACAGACATGGCATTATTCACAGAAAGGGTATTATTCACAGACAGGGTATTATTCACAGAATGGGTATTATTCACAGACAGGGTATTATTCACAGACATGGCATTATTCACAGAAAGGGTATTATTCACAGACGGGATTATTCACAGACAGGGTATTATTCACAGACAGGGCATTATTCACAGACAGGGTATTATTCACAGACGGTATTATTCACAGGCAGGGTATTATTCACAGACAGGGTATTATTCACAGACAGGGTATTATTCACAGACAGGGCATTATTCACAGACAGGGTATTATTCGCAGGCAGGGTATTATTCACAGACAGGGTATTATTCGCAGGCAGGGTATTATTCACAGACAGGGTATTATTCACAGACAGGGTATTATTCACAGACAGGGTATTATTCACAGACAGGGTATTATTCACAGACAGGGTATTATTCACAGACAGGGTATTATTCACAGACGGTATTATTCACAGACAGGGTATTATTCACAGACAGGGTATTATTCACAGACAGGGTATTATTCACAGACAGGGTATTATTCACAGACAGGGCATTATTCACAGACAGGGTATTATTCACAGACAGGGTATTATTCACAGACAGGGTATTATTCACAGACAGGGTATTATTCACAGACAGGGTATTATTCACAGGCAGGGTATTATTCACAGGCAGGGTATTATTCACAGGCAGGGTATTATTCACAGACAGGGTATTATTCGCAGGCAGGGTATTATTCACAGACGGTATTATTCACAGACTGGGTATTATTCACAGACAGGGTATTATTCACAGACAGGGTATTATTCACAGACAGGGTATTATTCACAGGCAGGGTATTATTCACAGGCAGGGTATTATTCACAGACAGGGTATTATTCGCAGGCAGGGTATTATTCACAGACAGGGTATTATTCACAGACAGGGTATTATTCACAGACGGTACTATTCACAGACAGGGTATTATTCACAGACAGGGTATTATTCACAGGCAGGGTATTATTCACAGACAGGGTATTATTCGCAGGCAGGGTATTATTCACAGACAGGGTATTATTCACAGACAGGGTATTATTCACAGACGGTACTATTCACAGACAGGGTATTATTCACAGACAGGGTATTATTCACAGACAGGGTATTATTCACAGACGGTATTATTCACAGACAGGGTATTATTCACAGACAGGGTATTATTCACAGACAGGGTATTATTCACAGACAGGGTATTATTCACAGACAGGGCATTATTCACAGACAGGGTATTATTCACAGAATGGGTATTATTCACAGACAGGGTATTATTCACAGACAGGGTATTATTCACAGACAGGGTATTATTCACAGACAGGGTATTATTCAGAGACGGTATTATTCACAGACAGGGTATTATTCACAGACAGGGTATTATTCACAGACAGGGTATTATTCACAGACAGGGTATTATTCACAGACGGTATTATTCACAGACGGTATTATTCACAGACAGGGTATTATTCACAGACAGGGTATTATTCACAGACGGTATTATTCACAGACAGGGTATTATTCACAGACAGGGTATTATTCACAGACAGGGTATTATTCACAGACGGTATTATTCACAGACAGGGTATTATTCACAGACTGGGTATTATTCACAGACGGTATTATTCACAGACAGGGTATTATTCACAGACAGGGTATTATTCGCAGACATGGTATTATTCACAGACAGGGGATTATTCACAGACAGGGTATTATTCACAGACAGGGTATTATTCACAGACAGGGTATTATTCACAGACTGGGTATTATTCACAGACGGTATTATTCACAGACAGGGTATTATTCACAGACGGTATTATTCACAGACAGGGTATTATTCACAGACAGGGTATTATTCACAGACAGGGGATTATTCACAGACAGGGTATTATTCACAGACAGGGTATTATTCACAGACAGGGTATTATTCACAGACTGGGTATTATTCACAGACGGTATTATTCACAGACAGGGTATTATTCACAGACAGGGTATTATTCACAGACGGTATTATTCACAGACAGGGTATTATTCACAGACTGGGTATTATTCACAGACGGTATTATTCACAGACAGGGTATTATTCACAGACAGGGTATTATTCACAGACAGGGTATTATTCACAGACAGGGTATTATTCACAGACGGTATTATTCACAGACAGGGTATTATTCACAGACAGGGTATTATTCACAGACAGGGTATTATTCACAGACGGTATTATTCACAGACAGGGTATTATTCACAGACAGGGTATTATTCACAGACGGTATTATTCACAGACAGGGTATTATTCACAGACAGGGTATTATTCACAGACGGTATTATTCACAGACAGGGTATTATTCACAGACAGGGTATTATTCACAGACAGGGTATTATTCACAGACGGTATTATTCACAGACAGGGTATTATTCACAGACAGGGTATTATTCACAGACAGGGTATTATTCACAGACAGGGTATTATTCACAGACAGGGTATTATTCACAGACGGTATTATTCACAGACAGGGTATTATTCACAGACAGGGTATTATTCACAGACGGGATTATTCACAGACAGGGTATTATTCACAGACAGGGTATTATTCACAGACAGGGTATTATTCACAGACAGGGCATTATTCACAGACAGGGTATTATTCACAGACAGGGTATTATTCACAGACAGGGTATATTCACAGACAGGGTATTATTCACAGACAGGGCATTATTCACAGACAGGGTATTATTCACAGACAGGGTATTATTCACAGACAGGGTATTATTCACAGACAGGGTATTATTCACAGACAGGGTATTATTCACAGACAGGGCATTATTCACAGACAGGGTATTATTCACAGACAGGGTATTATTCACAGACAGGGTATATTCACAGACAGGGTATTATTCACAGACAGGGTATTATTCACAGACAGGGTATTATTCACAGACAGGGTATTATTCACAGACAGGGTATTATTCACAGGCAGGGTATTATTCACAGACAGGGTATTATTCACAGACAGGGTATTATTCACAGACGGTATTATTCACAGACAGGGTATTATTCACAGACAGGGTATTATTCACAGACAGGGTATTATTCACAGACAGGGTATTATTCACAGACAGGGTATTATTCACAGACGGTATTATTCACAGACAGGGTATTATTCACAGACAGGGTATTATTCACAGACGGGATTATTCACAGACAGGGTATTATTCACAGACAGGGTATTATTCACAGACAGGGTATTATTCACAGACAGGGCATTATTCACAGACAGGGTATTATTCACAGACAGGGTATTATTCACAGACAGGGTATATTCACAGACAGGGTATTATTCACAGACAGGGCATTATTCACAGACAGGGTATTATTCACAGACAGGGTATTATTCACAGACAGGGTATTATTCACAGACAGGGTATTATTCACAGACAGGGTATTATTCACAGACAGGGCATTATTCACAGACAGGGTATTATTCACAGACAGGGTATTATTCACAGACAGGGTATATTCACAGACAGGGTATTATTCACAGACAGGGTATTATTCACAGACAGGGTATTATTCACAGACAGGGTATTATTCACAGACAGGGTATTATTCACAGGCAGGGTATTATTCACAGACAGGGTATTATTCACAGACAGGGTATTATTCACAGACGGTATTATTCACAGACAGGGTATTATTCACAGACAGGGTATTATTCACAGACGGTATTATTCACAGACAGGGTATTATTCACAGACAGGGTATTATTCACAGACAGGGTATTATTCACAGACAGGGGATTATTCACAGACAGGGCATTATTCACAGACAGGGTATTATTCACAGACAGGGTATTATTCACAGACAGGGTATTATTCACAGACAGGGTATTATTCACAGACAGGGTATTATTCACAGACAGGGTATTATTCACAGAATGGGTATTATTCACAGACAGGGGATTATTCACAGACATGGTATTATTCACAGACAGGGTATTATTCACAGACAGGGTATTATTCACAGACAGGGTATTATTCACAGACAGGGTATTATTCACAGACAGGGTATTATTCACAGACAGGGTATTATTCACAGACAGGGTATTATTCACAGACAGGGTATTATTCACAGACAGGGTATTATTCACAGACGGTATTATTCACAGACAGGGTATTATTCACAGACAGGGTATTATTCACAGACAGGGTATTATTCACAGAATGGGTATTATTTACAGAAGGTATTATTCACAGACAGGGTATTATTCACAGACAGGGTATTATTCACAGACAGGGTATTATTCACAGACAGGGTATTATTCACAGACAGGGTATTATTCACAGACAGGGTATTATTCACAGACAGGGTATTATTCACAGACAGGGTATTATTCACAGACAGGGTATTATTCACAGACAGGGTATTATTCACAGACAGGGTATTATTCACAGACAGGGTATTATTCACAGACAGGGCATTATTCACAGACAGGGTATTATTCACAGACAGGGTATTATTCACAGACAGGGTATTATTCACAGACAGGGTATTATTCACAGACAGGGTATTATTCACAGACAGGGTATTATTCACAGACAGGGTATTATTCACAGACAGGGTATTATTCACAGACAGGGCATTATTCACAGACAGGGTATTATTCGCAGGCAGGGTATTATTCGCAGGCAGGGTATTATTCGCAGGCAGGGTATTATTCACGGACAGGGTATTATTCACAGACAGGGCATTATTCACAGACAGGGTATTATTCGCAGGCAGGGTATTATTCACAGACAGTGTATTATTCACAGACAGGGTATTATTCACAGACAGGGCATTATTCACAGACAGGGTATTATTCGCAGGCAGGGTATTATTCACAGGCAGGGTACTATTCACAGACAGGGTATTATTCACAGGCAGGGTATTATTCACAGGCAGGGTACTATTCACAGACAGGGTATTATTCACAGACAGGGTATTATTCACAGACAGGGTATTATTCACAGACATGGTATTATTCACAGACAGGGTATTATTCACAGACAGGGCATTATTCACAGAATGGGTATTATTCACAGACAGGGTATTATTCACAGACAGGGTATTATTCACAGACATGGTATTATTCACAGACAGGGTATTATTCACAGACATGGTATTATTCACAGACAGGGTATTATTCACAGACAGGGTATTATTCACAGACAGGGTATTATTCACAGACGGTATTATTCACAGACGGTATTATCCACAGACAGGGTATTATTCACAGACAGGGTATTATTCACAGACAGGGTATTAGTCACAGGCAGGGTATTATTCGCAGACAGGGTATTATTCACAGACATGGTATTATTCACAGACAGGGTATTATTCACAGACAGGGTATTATTCACAGACAGGGTATTATTCACAGACGGTATTATTCACAGACGGTATTATCCACAGACAGGGTATTATTCACAGACAGGGTCTTATTCACAGACAGGGTATTAGTCACAGGCAGGGTATTATTCGCAGACAGGGTATTATTCACAGACAGGGTATTATTCACAGACAGGGCATTATTCACAGACAGG
This sequence comes from Scyliorhinus torazame, assembly GCF_047496885.1. Taxonomy (NCBI): domain Eukaryota; kingdom Metazoa; phylum Chordata; class Chondrichthyes; order Carcharhiniformes; family Scyliorhinidae; genus Scyliorhinus; species Scyliorhinus torazame. The sequence continues at coordinate 3,517,060 of NC_092717.1, forward strand.
GTATTATTCACACACATGGTATTATTCACAGACAGGGTATTATTCACAGACAGGGTATTATTCACAGACAGGGTATAATTCACAGACGGTATTATTCACAGACGGTATTATCTACAGACAGGGTATTATTCACAGACAGGGTATTATTCGCAGACAGGGTATTATTCACAGACAGAGTATTATTCACAGACAGGGTATTATTCACAGACAGGGTATTATTCACAGACAGGGTATTATTCACAGACAGGGTATTATTCACAGACAGGGTATTATTCACAGACAGGGTATAATTCACAGACGGTATTATTCACAGACGGTATTATCTACAGACAGGGTATTATTCACAGACAGGGTATTATTCACAGACAGGGTATTATTCACAGGCGGTATTATTCACAGACAGGGTATATTCACAGACAGGTTATTATTCACAGGCGGTATTATTCACAGACAGGGTATATTCACAGACAGGGTATTATTCACAGACAGGGTATTATTCACAGACGGTATTATTCACAGACAGGGTATTATTCACAGGCAGGGTATTATTCACAGACAGGGTATTATTCACAGGCAGGGTATTATTCACAGACAGGGTATTATTCACAGACAGGGTATTATTCACAGACAGGGTATTATTCACAGACAGGGTATTATTCACAGACAGGGTATTATTCACAGACAGGGTATTATTCACAGACAGGGTATTATTCACAGACAGGGTATTATTCACAGGCGGTATTATTCACAGACAGGGTATATTCACAGACAGGGTATTATTCACAGGCGGTATTATTCACAGACAGGGTATATTCACAGACAGGGTATTATTCACAGACAGGGTATTATTCACAGACAGGGGATTATTCACAGACAGGGGATTATTCACAGACAGGGGATTATTCACAGACAGGGTATTATTCACAGACAGGGGATTATTCACAGACAGGGTATTATTCACAGACAGGGGATTATTCACAAACAGGGTATTATTCACAGACAGGGTATTATTCACAGACAGGGGATTATTCACAGACAGGGTATTATTCACAGACAGGGTATTATTCACAGACAGGGTATTATTCACAGACAGGGTATTATTCACAGACAGGGTATTATTCACAGGCGGTATTATTCACAGACAGGGTATATTCACAGACAGGGTATTATTCACAGACAGGGTATTATTCACAGACAGGGTATTATTCACAGACAGGGTATTATTCACAGACAGGGGATTATTCACAGACAGGGGATTATTCACAGACAGGGGATTATTCACAGACAGGGTATTATTCACAGACAGGGGATTATTCACAGACAGGGTATTATTCACAAACAGGGTATTATTCACAGACAGGGCATTATTCACAGACAGGGTATTATTCACAGACAGGGTATTATTCACAGACAGGGTATTATTCACAGACAGGGCATTATTCACAGACAGGGTATTATTCACAGGCAGGGTATTATTCACAGACAGGGTATTATTCACAGACAGGGGATTATTCACAGACAGGGTATTATTCACAGACAGGGGATTATTCACAGGCAGGGTATTATTCACAGACAGGGTATTATTCACAGACAGGGGATTATTCACAGACAGGGGATTATTCACAGACAGGGTATTATTCACAGACAGGGGATTATTCACAGACAGGGTATTATTCACAAACAGGGTATTATTCACAGACAGGGTATTATTCACAGACAGGGTATTATTCACAGACAGGGTATTATTCACAGACAGGGTATTATTCACAGACAGGGTATTATTCACAGACAGGGTATTATTCACAGGCGGTATTATTCACAGACAGGGTATATTCACAGACAGGGTATTATTCACAGACAGGGTATTATTCACAGACAGGGTATTATTCACAGACAGAGTATTATTCACAGGCGGTATTATTCACAGACAGGGTATATTCACAGACAGGTTATTATTCACAGGCGGTATTATTCACAGACAGGGTATTATTCACAGGCGGTATTATCCACAGACAGGGTATTATTCACAGACAGGGAATTATTCACAGACAGGGTATTATTCACAGACAGGGTATTATTCACAGACAGGGTATTATTCACAGACGGTATTATTCACAGACAGGGTATTATTCACAGACAGGGTATTATTCACAGACGGTATTAGTCACAGACAGGGTATTATTCACAGACAGGGTATTATTCACAGACAGGGTATTATTCACAGGTAGGGTATTATTCACAGACGGTATTATTCACAGACAGGGGATTATTCACAGGCAGGGTATTATTCACAGACAGGGTATTATTCACAGGCGGTATTATTCACAGACAGGGTATTATTCACAGACAGGGGATTATTCACAGGCAGGGTATTATTCACAGACAGGGTATTATTCACAGGCGGTATTATCCACAGGCAGGGTATTATTCACAGACAGGGTATTATTCACAGACAGGGTATTATTCACAGACGATATTACTCACAGACAGGGTATTATTCACAGACGGTATTATTCACAGACAGGGTATTATTCACAGACAGGGTATTATTCACAGACGGTATTATTCACAGACAGGGTATTATTCACAGACAGGGTATTATTCACAGGCGGTATTATTCACAGACAGGGTATTATTCACAGACAGGGTATTATTCACAGACAGGGTATTATTCACAGACAGGGTATATTCCAGACAGGGCATTATTCACAGGCAGGGTATTATTCACAGACAGGGTATTATTCACAGACAGGGTATTATTCACAGACAGGGTATTATTCACAGACAGGGTATTATTCACAGACAGGGTATTATTCACAGACAGTGCATTATTCACAAAAAGGGTATTATTCACAGACATGGTATTATTCACAGGCAGGGTATTATTCACAGACAGGGGATTATTCACAGGCAGGGTATTATTCACAGACAGGGTATTATTCACAGGCGGTATTATCCACAGACATGGTATTATTCACAGACAGGGTATTATTCACAGACAGGGTATTATTCACAGACATGGTATTATTCACAGACAGGGTATTATTCACAGACAGGGTATTATTCACAGACAGGGTATTATTAACAGACAGGGTATTATTCACAGACAGGGTATTATTCACAGACAGGGTATTATTCACAGACAGGGTATTATTAACAGACAGGGTATTATTCACAGACAGGGTATTATTCACAGACAGGGTATTATTAACAGACAGGGTATTATTCACAGACAGGGTATTATTCACAGGCAGGGTATTATTCACAGACAGGGGATTATTCACAGGCAGGGTATTATTCACAGACAGGGTATTATTCACAGGCGGTATTATCCACAGACATGGTATTATTCACAGACAGGGTATTATTCACAGACAGGGTATTATTCACAGACAGGGTATTATTCACAGACAGGGTATTATTAACAGACAGGGTATTATTCACAGACAGGGTATTATTCACAGACAGGGTATTATTTACAAAAGGTATTATTCACAGACGGTATTATTCACAGACAGGGTATTATTCACAGACAGGGTATTATTCACAGACAGGGGATTATTCGCAGACAGGGTATTATTCACAGACAGGGGATTATTCACAGACAGGGCATTATTCACAGACAGGGCATTATTCACAGACAGGGTATTATTCACAGACAGGGGATTATTCGCAGACAGGGTATTATTCACAGACAGGGGATTATTCACAGACAGGGTATTATTCACAGGCATGGTATTATTCACAGACAGGGTATTATTCACAGACAGGGTATTATTCACAGACAGGGTATTATTCACAGACAGGGTATTATTCACAGACAGGGGATTATTCGCAGACAGGGTATTATTCACAGACAGGGGATTATTCACAGGCAGGGTATTATTCACAGACAGGGTATTATTCACAGACAGGGGATTATTCGCAGACAGGGTATTATTCACAGACAGGGGATTATTCACAGACAGGGCATTATTCACAGACAGGGCATTATTCACAGACAGGGTATTATTCACAGACAGGGGATTATTTGCAGACAGGGTATTATTCACAGGCGGTATTATTCACAGACAGGGTATTATTCACAGACAGGGTATTATTCACAGACAGGGTATTATTCACAGACAGGGTATATTCCAGACAGGGCATTATTCACAGGCAGGGTATTATTCACAGACAGGGTATTATTCACAAAAGGTATTATTCACAGACAGGGTATTATTCACAGACAGGGTATTATTCACAGACAGGGTATTATTCACAGACAGGGTATTATTCACAGACAGGGTATTATTCACAGACGGGATTATTCACAGACAGGGTATTATTCACAGACAGGGTATTATTTACAAAAGGTATTATTCACAGACGGTATTATTCACAGACAGGGTATTATTCACAGACAGGGTATTATTCACAGACAGGGCATTATTCACAGACAGGGTATTATTCACAGACAGGGTATTATTCACAGACAGGGTATTATTCACAGACAGGGTATTCTTCACAGACGGTATTATTCACAGACAGGGTATTATTCACAGACAGGGTATTATTCACAGACAGGGCATTATTCACAGACAGGGTATTCTTCACAGACGGTATTATTCACAGACAGGGTATTATTCACAGACGGTATTATTCACAGACAGGGTATTATTCACAGACAGGGTATTATTCACAGACGGTATTATTCACAGACAGGGTATTATTCACAGACAGGGTATTATTCACAGACGGTATTATTCACAGACAGCGGATTATTCACAGACAGGGTATTATTCACAGACAGGGTATTGTTCACAGACGGTATTATTCACAGAGAGGGTATTATTCACAGACAGGGTATTATTCACAGGCGGTATTATTCACAGATAGGGTAGATTCACAGACAGGGTATTATTCACAGACATGGTATTATTCACAGACAGGGTATTATTCACAGACAGGGTATTATTCACAGACAGGGTATTATTCACAGACAGGGTATTATTCACAGACAGGGTATTATTCACAGACATGGTATTATTCACAGACAGGGTATTATTCACAGACAGGGTATTATTCACAGACAGGGTATTATTCACAGACAGGGTATTATTCACAGACAGGGTATTATTCACAGACAGGGTATTATTCACGGACAGGGTATTATTCACAGACGGTATTATTCACAGACAGGGTATTATTCACAGACAGGGTATTATTCACAGACAGGGTATTATTCACAGACAGGGTATTATTCACAGACAGGGTATTATTCACAGACAGGGCATTATTCACAGACAGGGTATTATTCACAGACAGGGTATTATTCACAGACAGGGTATATTCACAGACAGGGTATTATTCACAGACAGGGTATTATTCACAGACAGGGTATTATTCACAGACAGGGTATTATTCACAGACAGGGTATTATTCACAGACAGGGTATTATTCACAGACAGGGTATATTCACAGACAGGGTATTATTCACAGACAGGGTATTATTCACAGACAGGGTATTATTCACAGACAGGGTATTATTCACAGACAGGGTATATTCACAGACAGGGCATTATTCACAGACGGTATTATTCACAGGCAGGGTATTATTCACAGACATGGTATTATTCACAAACAGGGTATTATTCACAGACATGGTATTATTCACAAACAGGGTATTATTCACAGACATGGTATTATTCACAGACGGTATTATTCACAGGCAGGGTATTATTCACAGACATGGTATTATTCACAGACAGGGTATTATTCACAGACAGGGTATTATTCACAGACAGGGTATTATTCACAGACAGGGTATTATTCACAGACAGGGTATTATTCACAGACAGGGTATTATTCACAGACATGGTATTATTCACAGACGGTATTATTCACAGACAGGGTATTATTCACAGACAGGGTATTATTCACAGACAGGGTATTATTCACAGACAGGGTATTATTCACAGACAGGGTATTATTCACAGACAGGGTATTATTCACAGACAGGGTATTATTCACAGACAGGGTATTATTCACAGACAGGGTATTATTCACAGAATGGGTATTATTCACAGACGGTATTATTCACAGGCAGGGTATTATTCACAGACATGGTATTATTCACAGACGATATTATTCACAGACAGGGTATTATTCACAGACAGGGTATTATTCACAGACGGTATTATTCACAGGCAGGGTATTATTCACAGACATGGTATTATTCACAGACGGTATTATTCACAGACAGGGTATTATTCACAGACAGGGTATTATTCACAGACAGGGTATTATTCACAGACAGGGTATTATTCACAGACAGGGTATTATTCACAGACGGTATTATTCACAGGCAGGGTATTATTCACAGACATGGTATTATTCACAGATGGTATTATTCACAGACAGGGTATTATTCACAGACAGGGTATTATTCACAGACGGTATTATTCACAGACAGGGTATTATTCACAGACAGGGTATTATTCACAGACAGGGTATTATTCACAGACGGTATTATTCACAGGCGGTATTATCCACAGACAGGGTATTATTCACAGACGGTATTATTCACAGGCAGGGTATTATTCACAGACGGTATTATTCACAGGCGGTATTATTCACAGACAGGGTATTATTCACAGACGGTATTATTCACAGGCAGGGTATTATTCACAGACATGGTATTATTCACAGACAGGGTATTATTCACAGACAGGGTATTATTCACAGGCAGGGTATTATTCACAGACATGGTATTATTCACAGACGGTATTATTCACAGACAGGGTATTATTCACAGACAGGGTATTATTCACAGACGGTATTATTCACAGACAGGGTATTATTCACAGACAGGGTATTATTCACAGACAGGGTATTATTCACAGACAGGGTATTATTCACAGACAGGGTATTATTCACAGGCAGGGTATTATTCACAGACAGGGCATTATTCACAGACAGGGCATTATTCACAGACAGGGTATTATTCACAGGCAGGGTATTATTCACAGACAGGGTATTATTCACAGACGGTATTATTCACAGACAGGGTATTATTCACAGACGGTATTATTCACAGACAGGGTATTATTCACAGACAGGGTATTATTCACAGGCAGGGTATTATTCACAGACAGGGTATTATTCACAGACGGTATTATTCACAGACAGGGTATTATTCACAGACAGGGTATTATTCACAGACAGGGTATTATTCACAGACAGGGTATTATTCACAGACAGGGTATTATTCACAGGCAGGGTATTATTCACAGACAGGGTAATATTCACAGGCAGGGTATTATTCACAGACAGGGTATTATTCACAGACAGGGTATTATTCACAGACGGTATTATTCACAGACAGGGTATTATTCACAGACAGGGTATTATTCACAGACAGGGTATTATTCACAGACGGTATTATTCACAGACAGGGTATTATTCACAGACAGGGTATTATTCACAGACAGGGTATTATTCACAGACAGGGTATAATTCACAGACAGGGTATTATTCACAGGCAGGGTATTATTCACAGACAGGGTAATATTCACAGGCAGGGTATTATTCACAGACAGGGTATTATTCACAGACAGGGTATTATTCACAGACGGTATTATTCACAGACAGGGTATTATTCACAGACAGGGTATTATTCACAGACGGTATTATTCACAGACAGGGTATTATTCGCAGACAGGGTATTATTCACAGACAGGGTATTATTCACAGAATGGGTATTATTCACAGACAGGGTATTATTCACAGACAGGGTATTATTCACAGAATGGGTATTATTCACAGACAGGGTATTATTCGCAGACAGGGTATTATTCACAGACAGGGTATTATTCACAGACAGGGTATTATTCACAGACAGGGTATTATTCACAGACAGGGTATTATTCACAGACAGGGTATTATTCACAGAATGGGTATTATTCACAGACAGGGTATTATTCACAGACAGGGTATTATTCACAGAATGGGTATTATTCACAGACAGGGTATTATTCACAGACAGGGTATTATTCACAGACAGGGTATTATTCACAGACAGGGTATTATTCACAGACAGGGTATTATTCACAGACAGGGTATTATTCACAGACAGGGTATTATTCACAGACAGGGTATTATTCACAGACAGGGTATTATTCACAGAATGGGTATTATTCACAGACAGGGTATTATTCACAGACAGGGTATTATTCACAGAATGGGTATTATTCACAGACAGGGTATTATTCACAGACAGGGTATTATTCACAGACAGGGTATTATTCACAGACAGGGTATTATTCACAGACAGGGTATTATTCACAGAATGGGTATTATTCACAGACAGGGTATTATTCACAGACAGGGTATTATTCACAGAATGGGTATTATTCACAGACAGGGTATTATTCGCAGACAGGGTATTATTCACAGACAGGGTATTATTCACAGACAGGGTATTATTCACAGACAGGGTATTATTCACAGACAGGGTATTATTCACAGACAGGGTATTATTCACAGAATGGGTATTATTCACAGACAGGGTATTATTCACAGACAGGGTATTATTCACAGACAGGGTATTATTCGCAGACAGGGTATTATTCACAGACAGGGTATTATTCACAGACAGGGTATTATTCACAGACAGGGTATTATTCACAGACAGGGTATTATTCACAGACAGGGTATTATTCGCAGACAGGGTATTATTCGCAGACAGGGTATTATTCACAGACAGGGTATTATTCACAGACAGGGTATTATTCACAGACAGGGTATTATTCACAGACAGGGTATTATTCACAGAATGGGTATTATTCACAGACAGGGTATTATTCACAGACAGGGTATTATTCACAGACAGGGTATTATTCACAGACAGGGTATTATTCACAGACAGGGTATTATTCACAGACAGGGTATTATTCGCAGACAGGGTATTATTCACAGACAGGGTATTATTCACAGACAGGGTATTATTCACAGACAGGGTATTATTCACAGAATGGGTATTATTCACAGACAGGGTATTATTCACAGACAGGGTATTATTCACAGACAGGGTATTATTCGCAGACAGGGTATTATTCACAGACAGGGTATTATTCACAGACAGGGTATTATTCACAGACAGGGTATTATTCACAGACAGGGTATTATTCACATACAGGGTATTATTCACAGACAGGGTATTATTCACAGACAGGGTATTATTCACAGACAGGGTATTATTCGCAGACAGGGTATTATTCGCAGACAGGGTATTATTCACAGACAGGGTATTATTCACAGACAGGGTATTATTCACAGACAGGGTATTATTCACAGACAGGGTATTATTCACAGACAGGGTATTATTCACAGAATGGGTATTATTCACAGACAGGGTATTATTCACAGACAGGGTATTATTCACAGAATGGGTATTATTCACAGACAGGGTATTATTCACAGACAGGGTATTATTCACAGACAGGGTATTATTCACAGACAGGGTATTATTCACAGACAGGGTATTATTCACAGACAGGGTATTATTCACAGACAGGGTATTATTCACAGACAGGGTATTATTCACAGAATGGGTATTATTCACAGACAGGGTATTATTCACAGAATGGGTATTATTCACAGACAGGGTATTATTCACAGAATGGGTATTATTCACAGACAGGGTATTATTCGCAGACAGGGTATTATTCACAGACAGGGTATTATTCACAGACAGGGTATTATTCACAGAATGGGTATTATTCACAGACAGGGTATTATTCACAGACAGGGTATTATTCACAGACAGGGTATTATTCACAGAATGGGTATTATTCACAGACAGGGTATTATTCGCAGACAGGGTATTATTCACAGACAGGGTATTATTCACAGACAGGGTATTATTCACAGACAGGGTATTATTCACAGACAGGGTATTATTCACAGACAGGGTATTATTCACAGACAGGGTATTATTCACAGACAGGGTATTATTCACAGACAGGGTATTATTCACAGAATGGGTATTATTCACAGACAGGGTATTATTCACAGACAGGGTATTATTCACAGAATGGGTATTATTCACAGACAGGGTATTATTCGCAGACAGGGTATTATTCACAGAATGGGTATTATTCACAGACAGGGTATTATTCACAGACAGGGTATTATTCACAGAATGGGTATTATTCACAGACAGGGTATTATTCACAGACAGGGTATTATTCACAGAATGGGTATTATTCACAGACAGGGTATTATTCGCAGACAGGGTATTATTCACAGAATGGGTATTATTCACAGACAGGGTATTATTCACAGACAGGGTATTATTCGCAGACAGGGTATTATTCACAGACAGGGTATTATTCACAGACAGGGTATTATTCACAGACAGGGTATTATTCACAGAATGGGTATTATTCACAGACAGGGTATTATTCACAGACAGGGTATTATTCACAGAATGGGTATTATTCACAGACAGGGTATTATTCGCAGACAGGGTATTATTCACAGACAGGGTATTATTCACAGACAGGGTATTATTCACAGACAGGGTATTATTCACAGACAGGGTATTATTCACAGACGGGATTATTCACAGACAGGGTATTATTCACAGACAGGGTATTATTCACAGACTGGGTATTATTCACAGACAGGGTATTATTCACAGACAGGGTATTATTCACAGACAGGGTATTATTCACAGACGGGATTATTCACAGACAGGGTATTATTCACAGACTGGGTATTATTCACAGACAGGGTATTATTCACAGACGGGATTATTCACAGACAGGGTATTATTCACAGACAGGGTATTATTCACAGACATGGTATTATTCACAGACAGGGTATTATTCACAGACAGGGTATTATTCACAGACAGGGTATTATTCACAGACGGGATTATTCACAGACAGGGTATTATTCACAGACAGGGTATTATTCACAGACTGGGTATTATTCACAGACAGGGTATTATTCACAGACGGGATTATTCACAGACAGGGTATTATTCACAGACTGGGTATTATTCACAGACAGGGTATTATTCACAGACGGTATTATTCACAGACAGGGTATTATTCACAGAATGGGTATTATTCACAGACAGGGTATTATTCACAGACAGGGTATTATTCACAGACTGGGTATTATTCACAGACAGGGTATTATTCACAGACGGTATTATTCACAGACAGGGTATTATTCACAGACAGGGTATTATTCACAGACGGGATTATTCACAGACAGGGTATTATTCACAGACAGGGTATTATTCACAGACATGGTATTATTCACAGACAGGGTATTATTCACAGACAGGGTATTATTCACAGACAGGGTATTATTCACAGGCAGGGTATTATTCACAGACAGGGTATTATTCACAGACAGGGTATTATTCACAGACATGGTATTATTCACAGACAGGGTATTATTCACAGACAGGGTATTATTCACAGACGGGATTATTCACAGACAGGGTATTATTCACAGACAGGGTATTATTCACAGACTGGGTATTATTCACAGACAGGGTATTATTCACAGACGGGATTATTCACAGACAGGGTATTATTCACAGACAGGGTATTATTCACAGACAGGGGATTATTCACAGACAGGGTATTATTCACAGACAGGGTATTATTCACAGACAGGGTATTATTCACAGACAGGGTATTATTCACAGACATGGTATTATTCACAGACAGGGTATTATTCACAGACAGGGTATTATTCACAGACAGGGTATTATTCACAGACAGGGTATTATTCACAGACAGGGTATTATTCACAGACAGGGTATTATTCACAGACAGGGTATTATTCACAGACGGGATTATTCACAGACAGGGTATTATTCACAGACAGGGTATTATTCACAGACATGGTATTATTCACAGACAGGGTATTATTCACAGACAGGGTATTATTCACAGACGGGATTATTCACAGACAGGGTATTATTCACAGACAGGGTATTATTCACAGACTGGGTATTATTCACAGACAGGGTATTATTCACAGACAGGGTATTATTCACAGACAGGGTATTATTCACAGACGGGATTATTCACAGACAGGGTATTATTCACAGACAGGGTATTATTCACAGACAGGGTATTATTCACAGACGGGATTATTCACAGACAGGGTATTATTCACAGACAGGGTATTATTCACAGACAGGGTATTATTCGCAGGCAGGGTATTATTCACAGACAGGGTATTATTCACAGACAGGGTATTATTCACAGACTGGGTATTATTCACAGACAGGGTATTATTCACAGACAGGGTATTATTCACAGACTGGGTATTATTCACAGGCAGGGTATTATTCACAGACAGGGTATTATTCACAGACAGGGTATTATTCACAGACAGGGTATTATTCACAGACAGGGTATTATTCACAGACTGGGTATTATTCACAGGCAGGGTATTATTCACAGGCAGGGTATTATTCACAGACTGGGTATTATTCACAGACTGGGTATTATTCACAGACTGGGTATTATTCACAGACAGGGTATTATTCGCAGGCAGGGTATTATTCACAGACAGGGTATTATTCACAGACAGGGTATTATTCACAGACTGGGTATTATTCACAGACAGGGTATTATTCACAGACAGGGTATTATTCACAGACTGGGTATTATTCACAGGCAGGGTATTATTCACAGACTGGGTATTATTCACAGACAGGGTATTATTCACAGACAGGGTATTATTCACAGACAGGGTATTATTCACAGACTGGGTATTATTCACAGACAGGGTATTATTCACAGACAGGGTATTATTCACAGACTGGGTATTATTCACAGGCAGGGTATTATTCACAGACAGGGTATTATTCACAGACAGGGTATTATTCACAGACAGGGTATTATTCACAGACAGGGTATTATTCACAGACAGGGTATTATTCACAGACAGGGTATTATTCACAGACTGGGTATTATTCACAGGCAGGGTATTATTCACAGACAGGGTATTATTCACAGACAGGGTATTATTCACAGACTGGGTATTATTCACAGACAGGGTATTATTCACAGACAGGGTATTATTCACAGACTGGGTATTATTCACAGACAGGGTATTATTCACAGACAGGGTATTATTCACAGACAGGGTATTATTCACAGACAGGGTATTATTCACAGACGGGATTATTCACAGACAGGGTATTATTCACAGACAGGGTATTATTCACAGACAGGGTATTATTCACAGACAGGGTATTATTCACAGACAGGGTATTATTCACAGACAGGGTATTATTCACAGACAGGGTATTATTCACAGACAGGGTATTATTCACAGACAGGGTATTATTCACAGACAGGGTATTATTCACAGACAGGGTATTATTCACAGACAGGGTATTATTCACAGACAGGGTATTATTCACAGACAGGGTATTATTCACAGACAGGGTATTATTCACAGACAGGGGATTATTCACAGAATGGGTATTATTCACAGACAGGGTATTATTCACAGACAGGGTATTATTCACAGACGGTATTATTCACAGACAGGGTATTATTCACAGACAGGGTATTATTCACAGACGGTATTATTCACAGACAGGGTATTATTCACAGACAGGGTATTATTCACAGACAGGGGATTATTCACAGACAGGGGATTATTCACAGAATGGGTATTATTCACAGACAGGGTATTATTCACAGACAGGGTATTATTCACAGACGGTATTATTCACAGACAGGGTATTATTCACAGACAGGGTATTATTCACAGACAGGGTATTATTCACAGACAGGGTATTATTCACAGACAGGGTATTATTCACAGACGGGATTATTCACAGACAGGGTATTATTCACAGACAGGGTATTATTCACAGACAGGGTATTATTCACAGACAGGGTATTATTCACAGACAGGGTATTATTCACAGACAGGGTATTATTCACAGACGGGATTATTCACAGACAGGGTATTATTCACAGAATGGGTATTATTCACAGACAGGGTATTATTCACAGACAGGGTATTATTCACAGACAGGGTATTATTCACAGACAGGGTATTATTCACAGACAGGGTATTATTCACAGACAGGGTATTATTCACAGACAGGGTATTATTCACAGACAGGGTATTATTCACAGACAGGGTATTATTCACAGACAGGGTATTATTCACAGACAGGGTATTATTCACAGACAGGGTATTATTCACAGACAGGGTATTATTCACAGACAGGGTATTATTCACAGACAGGGTATTATTCACAGACAGGGTATTATTCACAGAATGGGTATTATTCACAGACAGGGTATTATTCACAGACAGGGGATTATTCACAGACAGGGTATTATTCACAGACGGGATTATTCACAGACAGGGGATTATTCACAGACAGGGTATTATTCACAGACAGGGTATTATTCACAGACGGGATTATTCACAGACAGGGTATTATTCACAGACAGGGTATTATTCACAGACAGGGTATTATTCACAGACAGGGTATTATTCACAGACAGGGTATTATTCACAGACGGGATTATTCACAGACAGGGTATTATTCACAGACAGGGTATTATTCACAGACAGGGTATTATTCACAGACAGGGTATTATTCACAGACAGGGTATTATTCACAGACAGGGTATTATTCACAGACGGGATTATTCACAGACAGGGTATTATTCACAGACAGGGGATTATTCACAGGCAGGGTATTATTCACAGACAGGGTATTATTCACAGACAGGGTATTATTCACAGACAGGGTATTATTCACAGACAGGGTATTATTCACAGACGGGATTATTCACAGACAGGGTATTATTCACAGACAGGGTATTATTCACAGACGGGATTATTCACAGACAGGGTATTATTCACAGACAGGGTATTATTCACAGACAGGGTATTATTCACAGACAGGGTATTATTCACAGACAGGGTATTATTCACAGACGGGATTATTCACAGACAGGGTATTATTCACAGACAGGGTATTATTCACAGACAGGGTATTATTCACAGACAGGGTATTATTCACAGACAGGGTATTATTCACAGACAGGGTATTATTCACAGACGGGATTATTCACAGACAGGGTATTATTCACAGACAGGGGATTATTCACAGGCAGGGTATTATTCACAGACAGGGTATTATTCACAGACAGGGTATTATTCACAGACAGGGTATTATTCACAGACAGGGTATTATTCACAGACGGGATTATTCACAGACAGGGTATTATTCACAGACAGGGTATTATTCACAGACTGGGTATTATTCACAGACAGGGTATTATTCACAGACAGGGTATTATTCACAGACAGGGTATTATTCACAGACAGGGTATTATTCACAGACAGGGTATTATTCACAGACGGGATTATTCACAGACAGGGTATTATTCACAGACAGGGTATTATTCACAGACAGGGTATTATTCACAGACAGGGTATTATTCACAGACATGGTATTATTCACAGACAGGGTATTATTCACAGACAGGGTATTATTCACAGACGGGATTATTCACAGACAGGGTATTATTCACAGACAGGGTATTATTCACAGACTGGGTATTATTCACAGACAGGGTATTATTCACAGACAGGGTATTATTCACAGACAGGGTATTATTCACAGACAGGGTATTATTCACAGACAGGGTATTATTCACAGACAGGGTATTATTCACAGACAGGGTATTATTCACAGACAGGGTATTATTCACAGACGGGATTATTCACAGACAGGGTATTATTCACAGACAGGGTATTATTCACAGACAGGGTATTATTCACAGACAGGGTATTATTCACAGACAGGGTATTATTCACAGGCAGGGTATTATTCACAGACAGGGTATTATTCACAGACAGGGTATTATTCACAGACAGGGTATTATTCACAGACTGGGTATTATTCACAGGCAGGGTATTATTCACAGACAGGGTATTATTCACAGACGGGATTATTCACAGACAGGGTATTATTCACAGACAGGGTATTATTCACAGACAGGGTATTATTCACAGACAGGGTATTATTCACAGACAGGGTATTATTCACAGACGGGATTATTCACAGACAGGGTATTATTCACAGACAGGGTATTATTCACAGACAGGGTATTATTCACAGACAGGGTATTATTCACAGACAGGGTATTATTCACAGGCAGGGTATTATTCACAGACAGGGTATTATTCACAGACAGGGTATTATTCACAGACAGGGTATTATTCACAGACTGGGTATTATTCACAGGCAGGGTATTATTCACAGACTGGGTATTATTCACAGACAGGGTATTATTCACAGACAGGGTATTATTCACAGACAGGGTATTATTCACAGACGGGATTATTCACAGACAGGGTATTATTCACAGACAGGGTATTATTCACAGACAGGGTATTATTCACAGACAGGGTATTATTCACAGACAGGGTATTATTCACAGACAGGGTATTATTCACAGACAGGGTATTATTCACAGACAGGGTATTATTCACAGACAGGGCATTATTCACAGAATGGGTATTATTCACAGACAGGGTATTATTCACAGACGGGATTATTCACAGACAGGGTATTATTCACAGAATGGGTATTATTCACAGACAGGGTATTATTCACAGACGGGATTATTCACAGACAGGGTATTATTCACAGACAGGGTATTATTCACAGACAGGGTATTATTCACAGACAGGGTATTATTCACAGACAGGGTATTATTCACAGACAGGGTATTATTCACAGACAGGGTATTATTCACAGACAGGGTATTATTCACAGACAGGGCATTATTCACAGACAGGGTATTATTCACAGACAGGGTATTATTCACAGACAGGGGATTATTCACAGACAGGGTATTATTCACAGACAGGGTATTATTCACAGACAGGGTATTATTCACAGACAGGGTATTATTCACAGAATGGGTATTATTCACAGACAGGGTATTATTCACAGACAGGGTATTATTCACAGACAGGGTATTATTCACAGACAGGGCATTATTCACAGACAGGGTATTATTCACAGACAGGGTATTATTCACAGACAGGGTATTATTCACAGACGGTATTATTCACAGACAGGGTATTATTCACAGACAGGGTATTATTCACAGACAGGGTATTATTCACAGACAGGGTATTATTCACAGACAGGGCATTATTCACAGACAGGGTATTATTCACAGACAGGGTATTATTCGCAGACAGGGTATTATTCACAGAATGGGTATTATTCACAGACAGGGTATTATTCACAGGCAGGGTATTATTCACAGACGGTATTATTCACAGACAGGGTATTATTCACAGACAGGGTATTATTCACAGACAGGGTATTATTCACAGACAGGGTATTATTCACAGACGGTATTATTCACAGACAGGGTATTATTCACAGACAGGGTATTATTCACAGACAGGGTATTATTCACAGAATGGGTATTATTCACAGACAGGGTATTATTCACAGACAGGGTATTATTCACAGAATGGGTATTATTCACAGACAGGGTATTATTCACAGACAGGGGATTATTCACAGAAAGGGGATTATTCACAGACAGGGTATTATTCACAGAATGGGTATTATTCACAGACAGGGTATTATTCACAGACAGGGTATTATTCACAGACGGTATTATTCACAGACAGGGTATTATTCACAGAATGGGTATTATTCACAGACAGGGTATTATTCACAGACAGGGTATTATTCACAGACGGTATTATTCACAGACAGGGTATTATTCACAGACAGGGTATTATTCACAGACAGGGTATTATTCACAGACAGGGTATTATTCACAGACGGTATTATTCACAGACAGGGTATTATTCACAGACAGGGTATTATTCACAGACAGGGTATTATTCACAGACAGTGCATTATTCACAGACGGTATTATTCACAGACAGGGTATTATTCACAGACAGGGTATTATTCACAGACAGGGTATTATTCACAGACAGGGTATTATTCACAGACAGGGTATTATTCACAGACGGTATTATTCACAGACAGGGTATTATTCACAGACAGGGTATTATTCACAGACATGGTATTATTCACAGACGGTATTATTCACAGACAGGGTATTATTCACAGACAGGGTATTATTCACAGACAGGGTATTATTCACAGACAGGGTATTATTCACAGACAGGGTATTATTCATTGATGGGATTATTCACAGACAGGGTATTATTCACAGACAGGGTATTATTCACAGGCAGGGCACTATTCACAGACAGGGTATTATTCACAGACAGGGTATTATTCATTGATGGGATTATTCACAGACGGTATTATTCACAGACAGGGTATTATTCACAGACAGGGTATTATTCACAGACAGGGTATTATTCACAGACGGTATTATTCACAGACAGGGTATTATTCACAGACAGGGTATTATTCACAGAATGGGTATTATTCACAGACAGGGTATTATTCACAGGCAGGGTATTATTCACAGACAGGGTATTATTCACAGACAGGGTATTATTCACAGACAGGGTATTATTCACAGACAGGGTATTATTCACAGACAGGGTATTATTCACAGACAGGGTATTATTCACAGACATGGTATTATTCACAGACGGTATTATTCACAGACAGGGTATTATTCACAGACAGGGTATTATTCACAGACAGGGTATTATTCACAGACAGGGTATTATTCACAGACAGGGTATTATTCACAGACAGGGTATTATTCACAGACAGGGTATTATTCACAGACAGGGTATTATTCACAGACAGGGTATTATTCACAGACAGGGTATTATTCACAGACAGGGTATTATTCACAGACGGTATTATTCACAGACAGGGTATTATTCACAGACAGGGTATTATTCACAGACAGGGTATTATTCACAGACAGGGTATTATTCACAGACAGGGTATTATTCACAGACAGGGTATTATTCACAGACAGGGTATTATTCACAGACAGGGTATTATTCACAGACGGTATTATTCACAGACAGGGTATTATTCACAGACAGGGTATTATTCACAGACAGGGTATTATTCACAGACGGTATTATTCACAGACAGGGTATTATTCACAGACAGGGTATTATTCACAGACAGGGTATTATTCACAGACAGGGTATTATTCACAGACAGGGTATTATTCACAGACGGTATTATTCACAGACAGGGTATTATTCACAGACAGGGTATTATTCACAGACAGGGTATTATTCACAGACAGGGTATTATTCACAGACAGGGTATTATTCACAGACAGGGTATTATTCACAGACAGGGTATTATTCACAGACAGGGTATTATTCACAGACAGGGTATTATTCACAGACAGGGTATTATTCACAGACAGGGTATTATTCACAGACGGTATTATTCACAGACAGGGTATTATTCACAGACAGGGTATTATTCACAGACAGGGTATTATTCACAGACGGTATTATTCACAGACAGGGTATTATTCACAGACAGGGTATTATTCACAGACAGGGTATTATTCACAGACAGGGTATTATTCACAGACAGGGTATTATTCACAGACAGGGTATTATTCACAGACAGGGTATTATTCACAGACAGGGTATTATTCACAGACATGGTATTATTCACAGACAGGGTATTATTCACAGACAGGGTATTATTCACAGACATGGTATTATTCACAGACAGGGTATTATTCACAGACAGGGTATTATTCACAGACATGGTATTATTCACAGACAGGGTATTATTCACAGACGGGGTATTATTCACAGACAGGGTATTATTCACAGACAGGGTATTATTCACAGACATGGTATTATTCACAGACAGGGTATTATTCACAGACAGGGTATTATTCACAGACAGGGTATTATTCACAGACAGGGTATTATTCACAGACAGGGTATTATTCACGGACAGGGTATTATTCACAGAATGGGTATTATTCACAGACGGTATTATTCACAGACGGTATTATTCACAGACAGGGTATTATTCACAGACAGGGTATTATTCACAGACAGGGTATTATTCACAGACAGGGTATTATTCACAGACAGGGTATTATTCACAGACAGGGTATTATTCACAGACAGGGTATTATTCACAGACAGGGTATTATTCACAGACAGGGTATTATTCACAGACAGGGTATTATTCACAGACAGGGTATTATTCACAGACAGGGTATTATTCACAGACAGGGTATTATTCACAGACAGGGTATTATTCACAGACAGGGTATTATTCACAGACAGGGTATTATTCACGGACAGGGTATTATTCACAGAATGGGTATTATTCACAGACGGTATTATTCACAGACGGTATTATTCACAGACAGGGTATTATTCACAGACAGGGTATTATTCACAGACAGGGTATTATTCACAGACAGGGTATTATTCACAGACAGGGTATTATTCACAGACAGGGTATTATTCACAGACATGGTATTATTCACAGACAGGGTATTATTCACAGACAGGGTATTATTCACAGACAGGGTATTATTCACAGACAGGGTATTATTCACAGACAGGGTATTATTCACAGAATGGGTATTATTCACAGACAGGGTATTATTCACAGACAGGGTATTATTCACAGACAGGGTATTATTCACAGACATGGTATTATTCACAGACAGGGTATTATTCACAGAATGGGTATTATTCACAGACAGGGTATTATTCACAGACAGGGTATTATTCACAGACAGGGTATTATTCACAGACATGGTATTATTCACAGACAGGGTATTATTCACAGACAGGGTATTATTCACAGACAGGGTATTATTCACAGACAGGGTATTATTCACAGACAGGGTATTATTCACAGACAGGGTATTATTCACAGACAGGGTATTATTCACAGACAGGGTATTATTCACAGACAGGGTATTATTCACAGACAGGGTATTATTCACAGACAGGGTATTATTCACAGACAGGGTATTATTCACAGGCAGGGTATTATTCACAGACAGGGTATTATTCACAGACAGGGTATTATTCACAGAATGGGTATTATTCACAGACAGGGTATTATTCACAGAATGGGTATTATTCACGGACAGGGTATTATTCACAGGCAGGGTATTATTCACAGGCAGGGTATTATTCACAGGCAGGGTATTATTCACAGACAGGGTATTATTCACAGACAGGGTATTATTCACAGACAGGGTATTATTCACAGACAGGGTATTATTCACAGACAGGGTATTATTCACAGACAGGGTATTATTCACAGACAGGGTATTATTCACAGACAGGGTATTATTCACAGGCAGGGTATTATTCACAGGCAGGGTATTATTCACAGGCAGGGTATTATTCACAGACAGGGTATTATTCACAGACAGGGTATTATTCACAGACAGGGTATTATTCACAGACAGGGTATTATTCACAGGCAGGGTATTATTCACAGACATGGTATTATTCACAGACAGGGTATTATTCACAGACAGGGTATTATTCACAGAATGGGTATTATTCACAGACAGGGTATTATTCACAGGCAGGGTATTATTCACAGGCAGGGTATTATTCACAGACAGGGTATTATTCACAGACAGGGTATTATTCACAGACAGGGTATTATTCACAGACAGGGTATTATTCACAGGCAGGGTATTATTCACAGACATGGTATTATTCACAGACAGGGTATTATTCACAGACAGGGTATTATTCACAGAATGGGTATTATTCACAGACAGGGTATTATTCACAGAATGGGTATTATTCACAGACAGGGTATTATTCACAGAATGGGTATTATTCACA
Source organism: Scyliorhinus torazame (assembly GCF_047496885.1). NCBI lineage: Eukaryota > Metazoa > Chordata > Chondrichthyes > Carcharhiniformes > Scyliorhinidae > Scyliorhinus > Scyliorhinus torazame. The sequence goes on from NC_092717.1 coordinate 3,538,909, forward strand.
GACAGGGTATTATTCACAGACAGGGTATTATTCACAGACAGGGTATTATTCACAGACAGGGTATTATTCACAGGCAGGGTATTATTCACAGACATGGTATTATTCACAGACAGGGTATTATTCACAGACAGGGTATTATTCACAGAATGGGTATTATTCACAGACAGGGTATTATTCACAGACAGGGTATTATTCACAGACAGGGTATTATTCACAGACAGGGTATTATTCACAGACAGGGTATTATTCACAAACAGGGTATTATTCACAAACAGGGTATTATTCACAGGCAGGGCACTATTCACAGACAGGGTATTATTCACAGACAGGGTATTATTCACAGACGGTATTATTCACAGAATGGGTATTATTCACAGACAGGGTATTATTCACAGACAGGGTATTATTCACAGACAGGGTATTATTCACAGACAGGGTATTATTCACAGACAGGGTATTATTCACAGACAGGGTATTATTCACAGACAGGGTATTATTCACAGACAGGGTATTATTCACAGGCAGGGTATTATTCACAGACAGGGTATTATTCACAGACAGGGTATTATTCACAGGCAGGGTATTATTCATTGATGGGATTATTCACAGACGGTATTATTCACAGACAGGGTATTATTCACAGACAGGGTATTATTCACAGGCAGGGTATTATTCACAGACAGGGTATTATTCACAGACAGGGTATTATTCACAGGCAGGGTATTATTCATTGATGGGATTATTCACAGACGGTATTATTCACAGACAGGGTATTATTCACAAACAGGGTATTATTCACAAACAGGGTATTATTCACAGGCAGGGCACTATTCACAGACAGGGTATTATTCACAGACAGGGTATTATTCATTGATGGGATTATTCACAGACGGTATTATTCACAGACAGGGTATTATTCACAGACAGGGTATTATTCACAGACAGGGTATTATTCACAGACAGGGTATTATTCACAGACAGGGTATTATTCACAGACAGGGTATTATTCACAGACATGGTATTATTCACAGACGGTATTATTCACAGGCAGGGTATTATTCACAGACATGGTATTATTCACAAACAGGGTATTATTCACAGAATGGGTATTATTCACAGACAGGGTATTATTCACAGACAGGGTATTATTCACAGACAGGGTATTATTCACAGACAGGGTATTATTCACAGACAGGGGATTATTCACAGACAGGGTATTATTCACAGAATGGGTATTATTCACAGAATGGGTATTATTCACAGACAGGGTATTATTCACAGACAGGGTATTATTCACAGACGGTATTATTCACAGAATGGGTATTATTCACAGACAGGGTATTATTCACAGACAGGGTATTATTCACAGGCAGGGTATTATTCACAGACAGGGTATTATTCACAGACAGGGTATTATTCACAGGCAGGGTATTATTCATTGATGGGATTATTCACAGACGGTATTATTCACAGACAGGGTATTATTCACAGACAGGGTATTATTCACAGGCAGGGTATTATTCACAGACAGGGTATTATTCACAGACAGGGTATTATTCACAGACAGGGTATTATTCACAGACAGGGTATTATTCACAAACAGGGTATTATTCACAAACAGGGTATTATTCACAGACAGGGCACTATTCACAGACAGGGTATTATTCACAGAATGGGTATTATTCACAGACAGGGTATTATTCACAGACAGGGTATTATTCATTGATGGGATTATTCACAGACGGTATTATTCACAGACAGGGTATTATTCACAAACAGGGTATTATTCACAAACAGGGTATTATTCACAGGCAGGGCACTATTCACAGACAGGGTATTATTCACAGAATGGGTATTATTCACAGACAGGGTATTATTCACAGACAGGGTATTATTCATTGATGGGATTATTCACAGACGGTATTATTCACAGACAGGGTATTATTCACAGACAGGGTATTATTCACAGACAGGGTATTATTCACAGACAGGGTATTATTCACAGACAGGGTATTATTCACAGACAGGGTATTATTCACAGACATGGTATTATTCACAGACGGTATTATTCACAGGCAGGGTATTATTCACAGACATGGTATTATTCACAAACAGGGTATTATTCACAGAATGGGTATTATTCACAGACAGGGTATTATTCACAGACAGGGGATTATTCACAGACAGGGTATTATTCACAGACAGGGTATTATTCACAGAATGGGTATTATTCACAGGCAGGGTATTATTCACAGACATGGTATTATTCACAAACAGGGTATTATTCACAGAATGGGTATTATTCACAGACAGGGTATTATTCACAGACAGGGTATTATTCACAGACAGGGTATTATTCACAGACAGGGTATTATTCACAGACAGGGTATTATTCACAGACAGGGTATTATTCACAGACAGGGTATTATTCACAGACAGGGTATTATTCACAGAATGGGTATTATTCACAGAATGGGTATTATTCACAGACGATATTATTCACAGACAGGGTATTATTCACAGACAGGGTATTATTCACAGACGGTATTATTCACAGACAGGGTATTATTCACAGACAGGGTATTATTCACAGACAGGGTATTATTCACAGACAGGGTATTATTCACAGACAGGGTATTATTCACAGACGATATTATTCACAGACAGGGTATTATTCACAGACAGGGTATTATTCACAGACGGTATTATTCACAGACAGGGTATTATTCACAGACAGGGTATTATTCACAGACAGGGTATTATTCACAGACAGGGTATTATTCACAGACAGGGTATTATTCACAGACAGGGTATTATTCACAGACAGGGTATTATTCACAGAATGGGTATTATTCACAGAATGGGTATTATTCACAGACGATATTATTCACAGACAGGGTATTATTCACAGACGGTATTATTCACAGACAGGGTATTATTCACAGACAGGGTATTATTCACAGACAGGGTATTATTCACAGAATGGGTATTATTCACAGAATGGGTATTATTCACAGACAGGGAATTATTCACAGACATGGTATTATTCACAGACGATATTATTCACAGACAGGGTATTATTCACAGACAGGGTATTATTCACAGACGGTATTATTCACAGGCAGGGTATTATTCACAGACATGGTATTATTCACAGACGGTATTATTCACAGACAGGGTATTATTCACAGACAGGGTATTATTCACAGACGATATTATTCACAGACAGGGTATTATTCACAGACAGGGTATTATTCACAGACAGGGTATTATTCACAGACAGGGTATTATTCACAGACAGGGTATTATTCACAGACGGTATTATTCACAGGCAGGGTATTATTCACAGACAGGGTATTATTCACAGACAGGGTATTATTCACAGACAGGGTATTATTCACAGACAGGGTATTATTCACAGACGGTATTATTCACAGACAGGGTATTATTCACAGACAGGGTATTATTCACAGACAGGGTATTATTCACAGACAGGGTATTATTCACAGACAGGGTATTATTCACAGACGGTATTATTCACAGGCAGGGTATTATTCACAGACAGGGTATTATTCACAGACAGGGCATTATTCACAGACAGGGTATTATTCACAGACGGTATTATTCACAGACAGGGTATTATTCACAGACAGGGTATTATTCACAGACAGGGTATTATTCACAGACAGGGTATTATTCACAGACAGGGTATTATTCACAGACGGTATTATTCACAGGCAGGGTATTATTCTCAGACAGGGTATTATTCACAGACAGGGTATTATTCACAGACAGGGTATTATTCACAGAATGGGTATTATTCACAGACAGGGTATTATTCACAGACAGGGTATTATTCACAGAATGGGTATTATTCACAGAATGGGTATTATTCACAGACAGGGTATTATTCACAGACAGGGTATTATTCACAGACAGGGTATTATTCACAGACAGGGTATTATTCACAGACGGTATTATTCACAGGCAGGGTATTATTCACAGACATGGTATTATTCACAGACGATATTATTCACAGACAGGGTATTATTCACAGACAGGGTATTATTCACAGACGGTATTATTCACAGGCAGGGTATTATTCACAGACATGGTATTATTCACAGACGGTATTATTCACAGACAGGGTATTATTCACAGACAGGGTATTATTCACAGACAGGGTATTATTCACAGACAGGGTATTATTCACAGACAGGGTATTATTCACAGACGGTATTATTCACAGGCAGGGTATTATTCACAGACATGGTATTATTCACAGACGGTATTATTCACAGACAGGGTATTATTCACAGACAGGGTATTATTCACAGACGGTATTATTCACAGACAGGGTATTATTCACAGACAGGGTATTATTCACAGACAGGGTATTATTCACAGACGGTATTATTCACAGGCGGTATTATCCACAGACAGGGTATTATTCACAGACGGTATTATTCACAGGCAGGGTATTATTCACAGACGGTATTATTCACAGGCGGTATTATTCACAGACAGGGTATTATTCACAGACGGTATTATTCACAGGCAGGGTATTATTCACAGACATGGTATTATTCACAGACAGGGTATTATTCACAGACAGGGTATTATTCACAGGCAGGGTATTATTCACAGACATGGTATTATTCACAGACGGTATTATTCACAGACAGGGTATTATTCACAGACAGGGTATTATTCACAGACGGTATTATTCACAGACAGGGTATTATTCACAGACAGGGTATTATTCACAGACAGGGTATTATTCACAGACAGGGTATTATTCACAGACGGTATTATTCACAGACAGGGTATTATTCACAGACAGGGTATTATTCACAGACAGGGTATTATTCACAGACAGGGTATTATTCACAGACGGTATTATTCACAGACAGGGTATTATTCACAGGCAGGGTATTATTCACAGACAGGGTATTATTCACAGGCAGGGTATTATTCACAGACAGGGTATTATTCACAGACAGGGTATTATTCACAGACAGGGTATTATTCACAGACAGGGTATTATTCACAGGCAGGGTATTATTCACAGACAGGGTATTATTCACAGACAGGGTATTATTCACAGACAGGGTATTATTCACAGGCAGGGTATTATTCACAGACAGGGTATTATTCACAGACAGGGTATTATTCACAGACAGGGTATTATTCACAGACAGGGTATTATTCATTGATGGGATTATTCACAGACAGGGTATTATTCACAGACAGGGTATTATTCACAGGCAGGGCACTATTCACAGACAGGGTATTATTCACAGACAGGGTATTATTCATTGATGGGATTATTCACAGACGGTATTATTCACAGACAGGGTATTATTCACAGACAGGGTATTATTCACAGACAGGGTATTATTCACAGACAGGGTATTATTCACAGACAGGGTATTATTCACAGACAGGGTATTATTCACAGACAGGGTATTATTCACAGACATGGTATTATTCACAGACGGTATTATTCACAGACAGGGTATTATTCACAGACAGGGTATTATTCACAGACAGGGTATTATTCACAGACAGGGTATTATTCACAGACAGGGTATTATTCACAGACAGGGTATTATTCACAGACAGGGTATTATTCACAGACAGGGTATTATTCACAGACAGGGTATTATTCACAGACAGGGTATTATTCACAGACAGGGTATTATTCACAGACAGGGTATTATTCACAGACGGTATTATTCACAGACAGGGTATTATTCACAGACAGGGTATTATTCACAGACAGGGTATTATTCACAGACAGGGTATTATTCACAGACAGGGTATTATTCACAGACGGTATTATTCACAGACAGGGTATTATTCACAGACAGGGTATTATTCACAGACAGGGTATTATTCACAGACAGGGTATTATTCACAGACAGGGTATTATTCACAGACAGGGTATTATTCACAGACAGGGGATTATTCACAGACAGGGTATTATTCACAGACGGTATTATTCACAGACAGGGTATTATTCACAGACAGGGTATTATTCACAGACAGGGTATTATTCACAGACAGGGTATTATTCACAGACAGGGTATTATTCACAGACGGTATTATTCACAGACAGGGTATTATTCACAGACAGGGTATTATTCACAGACAGGGTATTATTCACAGACGGTATTATTCACAGACAGGGTATTATTCACAGACAGGGTATTATTCACAGACAGGGTATTATTCACAGACAGGGTATTATTCACAGACAGGGTATTATTCACAGACAGGGTATTATTCACAGACAGGGTATTATTCACAGACATGGTATTATTCACAGACAGGGTATTATTCACAGACAGGGTATTATTCACAGACATGGTATTATTCACAGACAGGGTATTATTCACAGACAGGGTATTATTCACAGACATGGTATTATTCACAGACAGGGTATTATTCACAGACGGGGTATTATTCACAGACAGGGTATTATTCACAGACAGGGTATTATTCACAGACATGGTATTATTCACAGACAGGGTATTATTCACAGACAGGGTATTATTCACAGACAGGGTATTATTCACGGACAGGGTATTATTCACAGAATGGGTATTATTCACAGACGGTATTATTCACAGACGGTATTATTCACAGACAGGGTATTATTCACAGACAGGGTATTATTCACAGACAGGGTATTATTCACAGACAGGGTATTATTCACAGACAGGGTATTATTCACAGACAGGGTATTATTCACAGACAGGGTATTATTCACAGACAGGGTATTATTCACAGACAGGGTATTATTCACAGACAGGGTATTATTCACAGACAGGGTATTATTCACAGACAGGGTATTATTCACAGACAGGGTATTATTCACAGACAGGGTATTATTCACAGACAGGGTATTATTCACAGACAGGGTATTATTCACAGACAGGGTATTATTCACAGACAGGGTATTATTCACAGACAGGGTATTATTCACGGACAGGGTATTATTCACAGAATGGGTATTATTCACAGACGGTATTATTCACAGACGGTATTATTCACAGACAGGGTATTATTCACAGACAGGGTATTATTCACAGACAGGGTATTATTCACAGACAGGGTATTATTCACAGACAGGGTATTATTCACAGAATGGGTATTATTCACAGACAGGGTATTATTCACAGACAGGGTATTATTCACAGACAGGGTATTATTCACAGACATGGTATTATTCACAGACAGGGTATTATTCACAGACAGGGTATTATTCACAGACAGGGTATTATTCACAGACAGGGTATTATTCACAGACAGGGTATTATTCACAGACAGGGTATTATTCACAGACAGGGTATTATTCACAGACAGGGTATTATTCACAGACAGGGTATTATTCACAGACAGGGTATTATTCACAGACAGGGTATTATTCACAGACAGGGTATTATTCACAGGCAGGGTATTATTCACAGACAGGGTATTATTCACAGACAGGGTATTATTCACAGAATGGGTATTATTCACAGACAGGGTATTATTCACAGAATGGGTATTATTCACGGACAGGGTATTATTCACAGGCAGGGTATTATTCACAGGCAGGGTATTATTCACAGGCAGGGTATTATTCACAGACAGGGTATTATTCACAGACAGGGTATTATTCACAGACAGGGTATTATTCACAGACAGGGTATTATTCACAGACAGGGTATTATTCACAGACAGGGTATTATTCACAGACAGGGTATTATTCACAGACAGGGTATTATTCACAGGCAGGGTATTATTCACAGGCAGGGTATTATTCACAGGCAGGGTATTATTCACAGACAGGGTATTATTCACAGACAGGGTATTATTCACAGACAGGGTATTATTCACAGACAGGGTATTATTCACAGGCAGGGTATTATTCACAGACATGGTATTATTCACAGACAGGGTATTATTCACAGACAGGGTATTATTCACAGAATGGGTATTATTCACAGACAGGGTATTATTCACAGGCAGGGTATTATTCACAGGCAGGGTATTATTCACAGACAGGGTATTATTCACAGACAGGGTATTATTCACAGACAGGGTATTATTCACAGACAGGGTATTATTCACAGGCAGGGTATTATTCACAGACATGGTATTATTCACAGACAGGGTATTATTCACAGACAGGGTATTATTCACAGAATGGGTATTATTCACAGACAGGGTATTATTCACAGACAGGGTATTATTCACAGGCAGGGTATTATTCACAGACATGGTATTATTCACAGACAGGGTATTATTCACAGACAGGGTATTATTCACAGAATGGGTATTATTCACAGACAGGGTATTATTCACAGACAGGGTATTATTCACAGACAGGGTATTATTCACAGAATGGGTATTATTCACAGACAGGGTATTATTCACAGACAGGGTATTATTCACAGACAGGGTATTATTCACAAACAGGGTATTATTCACAAACAGGGTATTATTCACAGGCAGGGCACTATTCACAGACAGGGTATTATTCACAGACAGGGTATTATTCACAGACGGTATTATTCACAGAATGGGTATTATTCACAGACAGGGTATTATTCACAGACAGGGTATTATTCACAGACAGGGTATTATTCACAGACAGGGTATTATTCACAGACAGGGTATTATTCACAGACAGGGTATTATTCACAGACAGGGTATTATTCACAGACAGGGTATTATTCACAGGCAGGGTATTATTCACAGACAGGGTATTATTCACAGACAGGGTATTATTCACAGGCAGGGTATTATTCATTGATGGGATTATTCACAGACGGTATTATTCACAGACAGGGTATTATTCACAGACAGGGTATTATTCACAGGCAGGGTATTATTCACAGACAGGGTATTATTCACAGACAGGGTATTATTCACAGGCAGGGTATTATTCATTGATGGGATTATTCACAGACGGTATTATTCACAGACAGGGTATTATTCACAAACAGGGTATTATTCACAAACAGGGTATTATTCACAGGCAGGGCACTATTCACAGACAGGGTATTATTCACAGACAGGGTATTATTCATTGATGGGATTATTCACAGACGGTATTATTCACAGACAGGGTATTATTCACAGACAGGGTATTATTCACAGACAGGGTATTATTCACAGACAGGGTATTATTCACAGACAGGGTATTATTCACAGACAGGGTATTATTCACAGACATGGTATTATTCACAGACGGTATTATTCACAGGCAGGGTATTATTCACAGACATGGTATTATTCACAAACAGGGTATTATTCACAGAATGGGTATTATTCACAGACAGGGTATTATTCACAGACAGGGTATTATTCACAGACAGGGTATTATTCACAGACAGGGTATTATTCACAGACAGGGGATTATTCACAGACAGGGTATTATTCACAGAATGGGTATTATTCACAGAATGGGTATTATTCACAGACAGGGTATTATTCACAGACAGGGTATTATTCACAGACGGTATTATTCACAGAATGGGTATTATTCACAGACAGGGTATTATTCACAGACAGGGTATTATTCACAGGCAGGGTATTATTCACAGACAGGGTATTATTCACAGACAGGGTATTATTCACAGGCAGGGTATTATTCATTGATGGGATTATTCACAGACGGTATTATTCACAGACAGGGTATTATTCACAGACAGGGTATTATTCACAGGCAGGGTATTATTCACAGACAGGGTATTATTCACAGACAGGGTATTATTCACAGGCAGGGTATTATTCATTGATGGGATTATTCACAGACGGTATTATTCACAGACAGGGTATTATTCACAAACAGGGTATTATTCACAAACAGGGTATTATTCACAGGCAGGGCACTATTCACAGACAGGGTATTATTCACAGAATGGGTATTATTCACAGACAGGGTATTATTCACAGACAGGGTATTATTCATTGATGGGATTATTCACAGACGGTATTATTCACAGACAGGGTATTATTCACAGACAGGGTATTATTCACAGACAGGGTATTATTCACAGACAGGGTATTATTCACAGACAGGGTATTATTCACAGACAGGGTATTATTCACAGACATGGTATTATTCACAGACGGTATTATTCACAGGCAGGGTATTATTCACAGACATGGTATTATTCACAAACAGGGTATTATTCACAGAATGGGTATTATTCACAGACAGGGTATTATTCACAGACAGGGGATTATTCACAGACAGGGTATTATTCACAGACAGGGTATTATTCACAGAATGGGTATTATTCACAGGCAGGGTATTATTCACAGACATGGTATTATTCACAAACAGGGTATTATTCACAGAATGGGTATTATTCACAGACAGGGTATTATTCACAGACAGGGTATTATTCACAGACAGGGTATTATTCACAGACAGGGTATTATTCACAGACAGGGTATTATTCACAGACAGGGTATTATTCACAGACAGGGTATTATTCACAGACAGGGTATTATTCACAGAATGGGTATTATTCACAGAATGGGTATTATTCACAGACGATATTATTCACAGACAGGGTATTATTCACAGACAGGGTATTATTCACAGACGGTATTATTCACAGACAGGGTATTATTCACAGACAGGGTATTATTCACAGACAGGGTATTATTCACAGACAGGGTATTATTCACAGACAGGGTATTATTCACAGACGATATTATTCACAGACAGGGTATTATTCACAGACAGGGTATTATTCACAGACGGTATTATTCACAGACAGGGTATTATTCACAGACAGGGTATTATTCACAGACAGGGTATTATTCACAGACAGGGTATTATTCACAGACAGGGTATTATTCACAGACAGGGTATTATTCACAGACAGGGTATTATTCACAGAATGGGTATTATTCACAGAATGGGTATTATTCACAGACGATATTATTCACAGACAGGGTATTATTCACAGACGGTATTATTCACAGACAGGGTATTATTCACAGACAGGGTATTATTCACAGACAGGGTATTATTCACAGAATGGGTATTATTCACAGAATGGGTATTATTCACAGACAGGGAATTATTCACAGACATGGTATTATTCACAGACGATATTATTCACAGACAGGGTATTATTCACAGACAGGGTATTATTCACAGACGGTATTATTCACAGGCAGGGTATTATTCACAGACATGGTATTATTCACAGACGGTATTATTCACAGACAGGGTATTATTCACAGACAGGGTATTATTCACAGACGATATTATTCACAGACAGGGTATTATTCACAGACAGGGTATTATTCACAGACAGGGTATTATTCACAGACAGGGTATTATTCACAGACAGGGTATTATTCACAGACGGTATTATTCACAGGCAGGGTATTATTCACAGACAGGGTATTATTCACAGACAGGGTATTATTCACAGACAGGGTATTATTCACAGACAGGGTATTATTCACAGACGGTATTATTCACAGACAGGGTATTATTCACAGACAGGGTATTATTCACAGACAGGGTATTATTCACAGACAGGGTATTATTCACAGACAGGGTATTATTCACAGACGGTATTATTCACAGGCAGGGTATTATTCACAGACAGGGTATTATTCACAGACAGGGCATTATTCACAGACAGGGTATTATTCACAGACGGTATTATTCACAGACAGGGTATTATTCACAGACAGGGTATTATTCACAGACAGGGTATTATTCACAGACAGGGTATTATTCACAGACAGGGTATTATTCACAGACGGTATTATTCACAGGCAGGGTATTATTCACAGACAGGGTATTATTCTCAGACAGGGTATTATTCACAGACAGGGTATTATTCACAGACAGGGTATTATTCACAGAATGGGTATTATTCACAGACAGGGTATTATTCACAGACAGGGTATTATTCACAGAATGGGTATTATTCACAGAATGGGTATTATTCACAGACAGGGTATTATTCACAGACAGGGTATTATTCACAGACAGGGTATTATTCACAGACAGGGTATTATTCACAGACGGTATTATTCACAGGCAGGGTATTATTCACAGACATGGTATTATTCACAGACGATATTATTCACAGACAGGGTATTATTCACAGACAGGGTATTATTCACAGACGGTATTATTCACAGGCAGGGTATTATTCACAGACATGGTATTATTCACAGACGGTATTATTCACAGACAGGGTATTATTCACAGACAGGGTATTATTCACAGACAGGGTATTATTCACAGACAGGGTATTATTCACAGACAGGGTATTATTCACAGACGGTATTATTCACAGGCAGGGTATTATTCACAGACATGGTATTATTCACAGACGGTATTATTCACAGACAGGGTATTATTCACAGACAGGGTATTATTCACAGACGGTATTATTCACAGACAGGGTATTATTCACAGACAGGGTATTATTCACAGACAGGGTATTATTCACAGACGGTATTATTCACAGGCGGTATTATCCACAGACAGGGTATTATTCACAGACGGTATTATTCACAGGCAGGGTATTATTCACAGACGGTATTATTCACAGGCGGTATTATTCACAGACAGGGTATTATTCACAGACGGTATTATTCACAGGCAGGGTATTATTCACAGACATGGTATTATTCACAGACAGGGTATTATTCACAGACAGGGTATTATTCACAGGCAGGGTATTATTCACAGACATGGTATTATTCACAGACGGTATTATTCACAGACAGGGTATTATTCACAGACAGGGTATTATTCACAGACGGTATTATTCACAGACAGGGTATTATTCACAGACAGGGTATTATTCACAGACAGGGTATTATTCACAGACAGGGTATTATTCACAGACGGTATTATTCACAGACAGGGTATTATTCACAGACAGGGTATTATTCACAGACAGGGTATTATTCACAGACAGGGTATTATTCACAGACGGTATTATTCACAGACAGGGTATTATTCACAGGCAGGGTATTATTCACAGACAGGGTATTATTCACAGGCAGGGTATTATTCACAGACAGGGTATTATTCACAGACAGGGTATTATTCACAGACAGGGTATTATTCACAGACAGGGTATTATTCACAGGCAGGGTATTATTCACAGACAGGGTATTATTCACAGACAGGGTATTATTCACAGACAGGGTATTATTCACAGGCAGGGTATTATTCACAGACAGGGTATTATTCACAGACAGGGTATTATTCACAGACAGGGTATTATTCACAGACAGGGGATTATTCACAGACAGGGTATTATTCACAGACGGGATTATTCACAGACAGGGTATTATTCACAGAATGGGTATTATTCACAGACAGGGTATTATTCACAGACAGGGTATTATTCACAGACAGGGTATTATTCACAGACGGTATTATTCACAGGCAGGGTATTATTCACAGACAGGGTATTATTCACAGACGGGATTATTCACAGACAGGGTATTATTCACAGAATGGGTATTATTCACAGACAGGGTATTATTCACAGACAGGGTATTATTCACAGACAGGGGATTATTCACAGACAGGGTATTATTCACAGACGGGATTATTCACAGACAGGGTATTATTCACAGAATGGGTATTATTCACAGACAGGGTATTATTCACAGACAGGGTATTATTCACAGACAGGGTATTATTCACAGACGGTATTATTCACAGACAGGGTATTATTCACAGGCAGGGTATTATTCACAGAATGGGTATTATTCACAGACTGGGTATTATTCACAGACGGTATTATTCACAGACGGTATTATTCACAGACACGGCATTATTCACAGACGGTATTATTCACAGACACGGCATTATTCACAGACAGGGTATTATTCACAGACGGTATTATTCACAGACGGTATTATTCACAGACAGGGTATTATTCACAGACAGGGGATTATTCACAGACAGGGTATTATTCACAGACAGGGGATTATTCACAGAATGGGTATTATTCACAGAATGGGTATTATTCACAGAATGGGTATTATTCACAGAATGGGTATTATTCACAGAATGGGTATTATTCACAGACAGGGTATTATTCACAGACGGTATTATTCACAGACAGGGTATTATTCACAGACAGGGTATTATTCACAGACAGGGTATTATTCACAGACAGGGTATTATTCACAGACAGGGTATTATTCACAGAATGGGTATTATTCACAGACAGGGGATTATTCACAGACAGGGTATTATTCACAGACATGGTATTATTCACAGACAGGGTATTATTCACAGACAGGGCATTATTCACAGACAGGGTATTATTCGCAGACAGGGTATTATTCACAGACAGGGTATTATTCACAGACAGGGTATTATACACAGACAGGGTATTATACACAGACAGGGTATTATACACAGACAGGGTATTATTCACAGACAGGGTATTATTCACAGACAGGGTATTATTCACAGACAGGGTATTATTCACAGACAGGGTATTATTCACAGACAGGGTATTATTCACAGACAGGGTATTATTCACAGACGGTATTATACACAGACAGGGTATTATTCACAGACAGGGTATTATTCACAGACAGGGTATTATTCACAGACGGTATTATTCACAGACAGGGTATTATTCACAGACAGGGTATTATTCACAGACAGGGTATTATTCACAGACGGGATTATTCACAGACAGGGTATTATTCACAGACAGGGTATTATTCACAGACATGGTATTATTCACAGACAGGGTATTATTCACAGAATGGGTATTATTCACAGACAGGGTATTATTCACAGACAGGGTATTATTCACAGACAGGGTATTATTCACAGACAGGGTATTATTCACAGACAGGGTATTATTCACAGACAGGGTATTATTCACAGACAGGGTATTATTCACAGACAGGGGATTATTCACAGACAGGGTATTATTCACAGACAGGGTATTATTCACAGACAGGGTATTATTCACAGACAGGGGATTATTCACAGACAGGGTATTATTCACAGACAGGGTATTATTCACAGACGGTATTATTCACAGACAGGGTATTATTCACAGACATGGTATTATTCACAGACAGGGTATTATTCACAGAATGGGTATTATTCACAGACTGGGTATTATTCACAGACAGGGTATTATTCACAGACAGGGTATTATTCACAGACAGGGTATTATTCACAGGCAGGGTATTATTCACAGGCAGGGTATTATTCACAGACAGGGTATTATTCACAGACAGGGTATTATTCACAGACGGTATTATTCACAGACAGGGTATTATTCACAGACAGGGTATTATTCACAGACAGGGTATTATTCACAGACAGGGTATTATTCACAGACAGGGTATTATTCACAGAATGGGTATTATTCACAGACAGGGTATTATTCACAGACAGGGTATTATTCACAGACAGGGTATTATTCACAGACAGGGTATTATTCACAGACAGGGTATTATTCACAGACAGGGTATTATTCACAGGCAGGGTATTATTCACAGACAGGGTATTATTCACAGACAGGGTATTATTCACAGACAGGGTATTATTCACAGAATGGGTATTATTCACAGACAGGGTATTATTCACAGAATGGGTATTATTCACAGACAGGGTATTATTCACAGACAGGGTATTATTCACAGACAGGGTATTATTCACAGACAGGGTATTATTCACAGGCAGGGTATTATTCACAGACAGGGTATTATTCACAGACAGGGTATTATTCACAGACAGGGGATTATTCACAGACAGGGTATTATTCACAGACAGGGCATTATTCACAGACAGGGTATTATTCACAGGCAGGGTATTATTCACAGAATGGGTATTATTCACAGACTGGGTATTATTCACAGACAGGGGATTATTCACAGACAGGGTATTATTCACAGGCGGTATTATTCACAGACAGGGCATTATTCACAGAATGGGTATTATTCACAGACAGGGTATTATTCACAGACAGGGTATTATTCACAGACAGGGTATTATTCACAGACAGGGCATTATTCACAGAATGGGTATTATTCACAGACAGGGTATTATTCACAGACAGGGTATTATTCACAGGCGGTATTATTCACAGACAGGGTATTATTCACAGACTGGGTATTATTCACAGACAGGGGATTATTCACAGACAGGGTATTATTCACAGGCGGTATTATTCACAGACAGGGCATTATTCACAGAATGGGTATTATTCACAGACAGGGTATTATTCACGGACAGGGTATTATTCACAGACAGGGTATTATTCACCGAATGGGTATTATTCACAGACAGGGTATTATTCACCGAATGGGTATTATTCACAGACAGGGTATTATTCACAGACGGTATTATTCACAGACAGGGTATTATTCACAGACAGGGTATTATTCACAGAATGGGTATTATTCACAGACAGGGTATTATTCACAGACGGTATTATTCACAGACAGGGTATTATTCACAGACAGGGTATTATTCACCGAATGGGTATTATTCACAGACAGGGTATTATTCACAGACGGTATTATTCACAGACAGGGTATTATTCACAGACAGGGTATTATTCACAGACAGGGTATTATTCACCGAATGGGTATTATTCACAGACAGGGTATTATTCACAGACAGGGTATTATTCACAGACAGGGTATTATTCACAGACAGGGTATTATTCACCGAATGGGTATTATTCACAGACAGGGTATTATTCACAGACAGGGTATTATTCACAGACAGGGTATTATTCACCGAATGGGTATTATTCACAGACAGGGTATTATTCACAGACGGTATTATTCACAGACAGGGTATTATTCACAGACAGGGTATTATTCACCGAATGGGTATTATTCACAGACAGGGTATTATTCACAGACGGTATTATTCACAGACAGGGTATTATTCACAGACAGGGTATTATTCACCGAATGGGTATTATTCACAGACAGGGTATTATTCACAGACGGTATTATTCACAGACAGGGTATTATTCACAGACAGGGTATTATTCACAGACAGGGTATTATTCACCGAATGGGTATTATTCACAGACAGGGTATTATTCACAGACGGTATTATTCACAGACAGGGTATTATTCACAGACAGGGTATTATTCACAGACAGGGTATTATTCACAGACAGGGTATTATTCACAGACAGGGTATTATTCACAGACGGTATTATTCACAGACAGGGCATTATTCACAGACAGGGTATTATTCACCGAATGGGTATTATTCACAGACAGGGTATTATTCACAGACAGGGTATTATTCACAGACAGGGTATTATTCACAGACAGGGTATTATTCACAGACAGGGTATTATTCACAGACAGGGGATTATTCACAGACAGGGTATTATTCACAGACGGTATTATTCACAGACAGGGCATTATTCACAGACAGGGTATTATTCACCGAATGGGTATTATTCACAGACAGGGTATTATTCACAGACGGTATTATTCACAGACAGGGCATTATTCACAGACAGGGCATTATTCACAGACAGGGTATTATTCACAGACAGGGTATTATTCACAGACGGTATTATTCACAGACAGGGTATTATTCACAGACAGGGTATTATTCACAGAATGGGTATTATTCACAGACAGGGCATTATTCACAGACAGGGTATTATTCACCGAATGGGTATTATTCACAGACAGGGTATTATTCACCGAATGGGTATTATTCACAGACAGGGTATTATTCACAGACAGGGTATTATTCACAGACAGGGTATTATTCACAGACAGGGCATTATTCACAGACAGGGTATTATTCACCGAATGGGTATTATTCACAGACAGGGTATTATTCACCGAATGGGTATTATTCACAGACAGGGTATTATTCACAGACAGGGTATTATTCACAGACAGGGTATTATTCACAGACAGGGCATTATTCACAGACAGGGTATTATTCACAGACAGGGTATTATTCACAGACAGGGTATTATTCACAGACGGTATTATTCACAGACAGGGTATTATTCACCGAATGGGTATTATTCACAGACAGGGTATTATTCACAGACAGGGGATTATTCACAGACAGGGTATTATTCACAGACAGGGTATTATTCACAGACGGTATTATTCACAGACAGGGTATTATTCACCGAATGGGTATTATTCACAGACAGGGTATTATTCACAGACAGGGGATTATTCACAGACAGGGTATTATTCACAGACAGGGTATTATTCACAGACGGCATTATTCACAGACAGGGTATTATTCACCGAATGGGTATTATTCACAGACAGGGTATTATTCACAGACAGGGTATTATTCACAGACAGGGTATTATTCACAGACGGTATTATTCACAGACAGGGTATTATTCACCGAATGGGTATTATTCACAGACAGGGTATTATTCACAGACAGGGTATTATTCACCGAATGGGTATTATTCACAGACAGGGTATTATTCACAGACAGGGTATTATTCACAGACGGTATTATTCACAGACAGGGTATTATTCACAGAATGGGTATTATTCACAGACAGGGCATTATTCACAGACAGGGTATTATTCACAGACAGGGTATTATTCACAGACAGGGTATTATTCACAGAATGGGTATTATTCACAGACAGGGCATTATTCACAGACAGGGTATTATTCACCGAATGGGTATTATTCACAGACAGGGTATTATTCACAGACAGGGTATTATTCACAGACAGGGTATTATTCACCGAATGGGTATTATTCACAGACAGGGTATTATTCACAGAATGGGTATTATTCACAGACAGGGTATTATTCACAGACAGGGTATTATTCACAGACAGGGTATTATTCACCGAATGGGTATTATTCACAGACAGGGCATTATTCACAGAATGGGTATTATTCACAGACAGGGTATTATTCACAGACAGGGTATTATTCACAGACAGGGTATTATTCACAGACAGGGTATTATTCACAGACAGGGTATTATTCACCGAATGGGTATTATTCACAGACAGGGTATTATTCACCGAATGGGTATTATTCACAGACAGGGTATTATTCACAGAATGGGTATTATTCACAGACAGGGTATTATTCACAGACAGGGTATTATTCACAGACAGGGTATTATTCACAGACAGGGTATTATTCACAGACATGGTATTATTCACAGACAGGGTATTATTCACCGAATGGGTATTATTCACAGACAGGGTATTATTCACCGAATGGGTATTATTCACAGACAGGGTATTATTCACAGACAGGGGATTATTCACAGACAGGGTATTATTCACCGAATGGGTATTATTCACAGACAGGGTATTATTCACCGAATGGGTATTATTCACAGACAGGGTATTATTCACCGAATGGGTATTATTCACAGACAGGGGATTATTCACAGACAGGGTATTATTCACAGAATGGGTATTATTCACAGACAGGGTATATTCACAGACATGGTATTATTCACAGACAGGGTATATTCACAGACAGGGTATTATTCACAGACAGGGTATTATTCACAGACAGGGTATTATTCACAGACAGGGTATTATTCACAGACAGGGTATTATTCACAGACAGGGTATTATTCACAGACAGGGTATTATTCACAGACAGGGTATTATTCACAGACAGGGTATTATTCACAGACAGGGTATTATTCACAGACAGGGTATTATTCACAGACAGGGTATTATTCACAGACAGGGTATTATTCACAGACAGGGTATTATTCACAGACAGGGTATTATTCACAGAATGGGTATTATTCACAGACAGGGTATATTCACAGACAGGGTATTATTCACAGACAGGGTATTATTCACAGACAGGGTATTATTCACAGACAGGGTATTATTCACAGACAGGGTATTATTCACAGACAGGGTATTATTCACAGACAGGGTATTATTCACAGACAGGGTATTATTCACAGACAGGGTATTATTCACAGAATGGGTATTATTCACAGACAGGGTATATTCACAGACAGGGTATTATTCACAGACAGGGTATTATTCACAGACAGGGTATTATTCACAGACAGGGTATTATTCACAGACAGGGTATTATTCACAGACAGGGGATTATTCACAGACAGGGTATTATTCACAGACAGGGTATATTCACAGACAGGGTATTATTCACAGACAGGGTATTATTCACAGACAGGGTATTATTCACAGACAGGGTATTATTCACAGACAGGGTATTATTCACAGAATGGGTATTATTCACCGAATGGGTATTATTCACAGACAGGGTATTATTCACAGACAGGGTATATTCACAGACAGGGTATTATTCACAGACAGGGTATTATTCACAGACAGGGTATTATTCACAGACAGGGTATTATTCACAGACAGGGTATTATTCACAGACAGGGTATTATTCACAGACAGGGTATTATTCACAGACAGGGTATTATTCACAGACAGGGTATTATTCACAGACAGGGTATTATTCACAGACAGGGTATTATTCACAGACAGGGTATTATTCACAGACAGGGTATTATTCACAGACAGGGTATTATTCACAGACAGGGTATTAATCACAGACAGGGTATATTCACAGACGGTATTATTCACAGACAGGGCATTATTCACAGACAGGGTATTATTCACCGAATGGGTATTATTCACAGACAGGGTATTATTCACAGACAGGGTATTATTCACAGACGGTATTATTCACAGACAGGGTATTATCCACAGACAGGGTATTATCCACAGACAGGGTATTATTCACAGACAGGGTATTATTCACAGACAGGGTATTATCCACAGACAGGGTATTATCCACAGACAGGGTATTATTCACAGACAGGGTATTATTCACAGACAGGGTATTATTCACAGAATGGGTATTATTCACCGAATGGGTATTATTCACAGACAGGGTATTATTCACAGACAGGGTATTATTCACAGACGGTATTATTCACAGACAGGGTATTATTCACAGAATGGGTATTATTCACAGAATGGGTATTATTCACAGACAGGGTATTATTCACAGACAGGGTATTATTCACAGACGGTATTATCCACAGACAGGGTATTATCCACAGACAGGGTATTATTCACAGACAGGGTATTATTCACAGAATGGGTATTATTCACAGACTGGGTATTATTCACAGACAGGGTATTATTCACAGGCAGGGTATTATTCACAGGCAGGGTATTATTCACAGGCAGGGTATTATTCACAGACAG
This sequence comes from Scyliorhinus torazame, assembly GCF_047496885.1. Taxonomy (NCBI): domain Eukaryota; kingdom Metazoa; phylum Chordata; class Chondrichthyes; order Carcharhiniformes; family Scyliorhinidae; genus Scyliorhinus; species Scyliorhinus torazame. The sequence goes on from NC_092717.1 coordinate 3,560,157, forward strand.
GGTATTATTCACAGACAGGGTATTATTCACAGAATGGGTATTATTCACAGACAGGGTATTATTCACAGGCAGGGCACTATTCACAGACAGGGTATTATTCACAGACAGGGTATTATTCACAGGCAGGGCACTATTCACAGACAGGGTATTATTCATTGATGGGATTATTCACAGACGGTATTATTCACAGACAGGGGATTATTCACAGACAGGGTATTATTCACAGACAGGGTATTATTCACAGAATGGGTATTATTCACAGACAGGGTATTATTCACAGGCAGGGCACTATTCACAGACAGGGTATTATTCACAGACAGGGTATTATTCACAGGCAGGGCACTATTCACAGACAGGGTATTATTCATTGATGGGATTATTCACAGACGGTATTATTCACAGACAGGGTATTATTCACAGACGGTATTATTCACAGGCACGGTATTATTCACAGACATGGTATTATTCACAGACAGGGTATTATTCACAGACAGGGTATTATTCACAGGCAGGGCACTATTCACAGACAGGGTATTATTCACAGACAGGGTATTATTCACAGGCAGGGCACTATTCACAGACAGGGTATTATTCATTGATGGGATTATTCACAGACGGTATTATTCACAGACAGGGGATTATTCACAGACAGGGTATTATTCACAGACAGGGTATTATTCACAGGCAGGGCACTATTCACAGACAGGGTATTATTCATTGATGGGATTATTCACAGACGGTATTATTCACAGACAGGGTATTATTCACAGACAGGGTATTATTCACAGACAGGGTATTATTCACAGGCAGGGCACTATTCACAGACAGGGTATTATTCATTGATGGGATTATTCACAGACGGTATTATTCACAGACAGGGGATTATTCACAGACAGGGTATTATTCACAGACAGGGTATTATTCACAGAATGGGTATTATTCACAGACAGGGTATTATTCACAGACAGGGTATTATTCACAGAATGGGTATTATTCACAGACAGGGTATTATTCACAGACAGGGTATTATTCACAGACAGGGTATTATTCACAGACGGTATTATTCACAGACAGTGTATTATTCACAGAACATGGAACATAGAACATACAGTGCAGAAGCAGGCCATTCGGCCCATCGGGTCTGCACCTATCCACTTAAGCCGTCACTTCCACCCTATCCCAGTAACCCAATAACCCCTCCTAACCTTTTTGGACACGAAGGTCAATTTAGCATAGCCAATCCATCAAACTGTATGTCTTTGGACCGTGGGAAGAAACCGGAGCACCCGGAGGAAACCCACGCAGACACGGGGAGAACGTGCAGACTCCGCACAGACAGTGACCCAAACCAGGAATTGAACCTGGAACCCTGGCGTTGTGAAGCCACAGTGCTAGCCATTTGTGCTACCATGTTGCCCGAACAGACAGGACACCATGGTAGAATAAAACAAAGTGATGACACGATGTTGTAAAAGCAAAACCAGGTTCAGTGATATCACCAGGCTCAGTGACATCACCAGCCTCAGTGACACCACCAGGTTCAATGATATCACCAGGCTCAGTGATATCACCAGGCTCAGTGACATCGCCAGGCTCACTGACATCACCAGGCTCAGTGACATCACCAGGCTCAGTGACATCGCCAGGTTCAGTGATATCACCAGGCTCAGTGACACCACCAGGCTCAGTGACACCACCAGGCTCGGTGACACCACCAGGCTCAGTGACACCACCAGGCTCAGTGACACCACCAGGCACGGTGACATCACCAGGCTCAGTAACATCGCCAGGCTCAGTGACATCGCCAGGCTCACTGACATCACCAGGCTCAGTGATATCACCAGGCTCAGTGATATCAGCAGGCTCAGTGACATCACCAGGCTCAGTGACATCACCAGGCTCAGTGACATCACCAGGCTCAGTGACATCACCAGGCTCAGTGATATCTCCAGGCTCAGTGACATTACCAGGCTCAGTGATATCACCAGGCTTAGTGACATCACCAGGCTCAGTGACATCACCAGGCTCAGTGACATCACATCGCTCAGTGATATCACCAGGCTCAGTGACATCACCAGGCTCAGTGATATCACCAGGCTCAGTGATATCACCAGGCTCAGTGACATCACCAGGCTCAGTGACACCACCTGGTTCAGTGACACCACCTGGCTCAGTGATATCACCAGGCTCAGTGATATCACCAGGCTCAGTGACATCACCAGGCTCAGTGATATCACCAGGCTCAGTGATATCACCAAGCTCAGTGACACCACCTGGTTCGGTGATACCACCTGGCTCAGTGATATCACCAGGCTCAGTGACATCACCAGGCTCAGTGACATCGCCAGGCTCACTGACATCACCAGGCTCAGTGATATCAGCAGGCTCAGTAACATCACCAGGCTCAGTGATTTCTCCAGGTCCAGGCTCAGTGACATCACCAGGCTCAGTGATATCACCAGGCTTAGTGACATCACCAGGCTCAGTGACCTCACCAGGCTCAGTGACATCACATGGCTCAGTGATATCACCAGGCTCAGTGATATCACCAGGCTCAGTGACATCACCAGGCTCAGTGATATCACCAAGCTCAGTGACACCACCTGGTTCAGTGACACCACCTGGCTCAGTGATATCACCAGGCTCAGTGACATCACCAGGCTCAGTGATATCACCACGCTCAGTGATATCACCAGGCTCAGTGATATCACCAGGCTTAGTGACACCACCAGGCTCAGTGACACCGCCAGGCTCAGTGACACCACCAGGCTCAGTGACTTCGCAAGGCTCAGTGACATCACCAGGCTCAGTGACATCGCCAGGCTCAGTGACATCGCCAGGCTCAGTGACATTGCCAGGCTCAGTGACATCACCAGGCTCAGTGATATCACCAGGCTCAGTGACATCACCAGGCTCAGTGATATCGCCAGGCTCAGTGACATCGCCAGGCTCAGTGATATCACCAGGCACAGTGACATCACCAGGCTCAGTGACATCACCAGGTCCAGGCTCAGTAACATCATCAGGCTCAGTGACATCACTAGGCTCAGTGATATCACCAGGCTCAGTGACATCACCAGGCTCAGCGACATCACCAGGCTCAGTGACATCACCAGGCTCAGTGACATCGCCAGGCTGAGTGACATCACCAGGCTCAGTGCCATCGCCAGGCTCAGTGACATCACCAGGCTCAGTGATATCACCAGGCTCAGTGATATCACCAGGTCCAGGCTCAGTGACACCACCAGGTTCAGTGATATCACCAGGCTCAGTGACATCACCACGTCCAGGCTCAGCGATATCACCAGGCTCAGTGACATCACCAGGCTCAGTGATATCACCAGGCTCAGTGACACCACCAGTCTCAGTGATATCACCAGATCCAGGCTCAGTGATATCACCAGGCTCAGTGATATCACCAGGTCCAGGCTCAGTGACATCACTAGGCTCAGTGATATCACCAGGCTTAGTGACACCACCAGTCTCAGTGACTTCGCAAGGCTCAGTGACATCATCAGGCTCAGTGACATCACCAGGCTCAGTGATATCACCAGGCTCAGTGATATCACCAGATCCAGGCTCAGTGACATCGCCAGGCTCAGTGACATCGCCAGGCTCACTGACATCACCAGGCTCAGTGATATCAGCAGGCTCAGTTATATCACCAGGCTCAGTTGTATCTCCAGGTCCTGGCTCAGTGACATCACCAGGCTCAGTGATATCACCAGGCTTAGTGACATCACCAGGCTCAGTGACATCACCAGGCTCAGTGACATCACATGGCTCAGTGATATCACCAGGCTCAGTGATATCACCAGGCTCAGTGACATCACCAGGCTCAGTGATATCACCAGGCTCAGTGATATCACCAGGCTCAGTGACATCACCAGGCTCAGTGACATCACCAGGCTCAGTGATATCACCAGGCTCAGTGATATCACCAGGCTCTGTGATATCACCAGGCTCAGTGACATCACCAGGCTCAGTTATATCACCAGGCTCAGTGATATGACCAGGCTCAGTGATATCACCAGGCTCAGTGACACCACCTTGCTCAGTGACATCGCCAGGCTCAGTGACACCACCAGGCTCAGTGACTTCGCAAGGCTCAGTGACATCACCAGGCTCAGTGACATCGCCAGGCTCAGTGACATCGCCAGGCTCAGTGACATTGCCAGGCTCAGTGACATCACCAGGCTCAGTGATATCGCCAGGCTCAGTGACATCGCCAGGCTCAGTGACATCGCCAGGCTCAGTGACATTGCCAGGCTCAGTGACATCACCAGGCTCAGTGATATCACCAGGCTCAGTGACATCGCCAGGCTCAGTGACATCACCAGGCTCAGTGACATCACCAGGCTCAGTGACATCACCAGGTCCAGGCTCAGTGACATCACCAGGCTCAGTGACATCACCAGGCTCAGTGATATCACCAGGCTCAGTGACATCACCAGGCTCAGTGATATCACCAGGCTCAGTGACATCACCAGGCTCAGTGATATCACCAGGCTTAGTGACATCACCAGGCTCAGTGACATCACCAGGCTCAGTGACATCACCAGGCTCAGTGATATCACCAGGCTCAGTGATATCACCAGGCTCAGTGATATCACCAGGCTCTGTGATATCACCAGGCTCAGTGACATCACCAGGCTCAGTTATATCACCAGGCTCAGTGACATCACCAGGCTCAGTGATATCACCAGGCTTAGTGACATCACCAGGCTCAGTGACATCACCAGGCTCAGTGATATCACCAGGCTTAGTGACGCCACCAGGCTCAGTGACGCCACCAGGCTCAGTGACACCACCAGGCTCAGTGACATCGCCAGGCTCAGTGACATCGCCAGGCTCAGTGACATTGCCAGGCTCAGTGACATCACCAGGCTCAGTGATATCACCAGGCTCAGTGACATCGCCAGGCTCAGTGACATCGCCAGGCTCAGTGACATCGCCAGGCTCAGTGACATTGCCAGGCTCAGTGACATCACCAGGCTCAGTGATATCACCAGGCTCAGTGACATCACCAGGCTCAGTGACATCACCAGGCTCAGTGACATCACCAGGCTCAGTGACATCACCAGGCTCAGTGACATCACCAGGCTCAGTGACATCACCAGGCTCAGTGACATCACCAGGCTCAGTGATATCACCAGGCTCAGTGACATCACCAGGCTCAGTGACATCACCAGGCTCAGTGACATCACCAGGCTCAGTGACATCACCAGGCTCAGTGACATCACCAGGTCCAGGCTCAGTGACATCACCAGGCTCAGTGATATCACCAGGCTCAGTGACATCACCAGGCTCAGTGATATCACCAGGCTCAGTGACATCACCAGGCTCAGTGATATCACCAGGCTTAGTGACATCACCAGGCTCAGTGACATCACCAGGCTCAGTGACATCACCAGGCTCAGTGATATCACCAGGCTCAGTGACATCACCAGGCTCAGTGATATCACCAGGCTCAGTGACATCACCAGGCTCAGTGATATCACCAGGCTCAGTGACATCACCAGATTCAGGTTCAGTGACGTCAGCAGATCCTGAAATAAGTGGATTTTTAAATGATGAATGTCATCAAATTAAGAACTAGAAGACAAATGAAAGATACCACGCAGAATCTTTTACAAATTCTGGACATTGCAAAATGTTTCACAGCCAATGAATGATTAGGTGAAGTGCAGTCACTTATATTATCGGTAGTCAAATTATGCACAGTATGATCCCACAAACCAAAATGAGATAGATGCCCAGGGGGCAGCAGGGTAGCACGGTGGTTAGCACAATTGCTTCACAGCTCCAGGGTCCCAGGTTCGATTCCGGCTTGGGTCACTGTCTGTGCTGAGTCTGCACATCCTCCCCGTCTCTGCGTGGGTTTCCTCCGGGTGCTCCGGTTTCCTCCCACAGTCCAAAGATGTGCCGGTTAGGTGGATTGGCCGTGTTAAATTGCCCTTAATGTCCAAAATTGCCCTTAGTGTTAGGTGGGGTTACTGGGTTATGGGGAAGGGGTGGAGGTGTGTGCTTGGGTAGGGTGCTCTTGCCAAGAGCCGGTGCAGACTCGATGGGCCGAATGGCCTCCGTCTGCACTGTAAATTCTATGGTCTATTTTATTGTTGTTGGTTGGAGATCAATGTTGGCCCCAGGCAGAGTTGACCATGAGCAGTTCCAGAGCAATTGATAAGTGAATCAGGGTTGACATCGCTCTGAGATGAGTACAATGTTAATACATTTTTGCAGCATGGATGTCAAAATAACTCAGATGCAATGTGTACTCCGTAAAAGCAAAGATTGGGGAAAGCAGTGTATATTTGACAGACACTCCCTGCGCTGTTTGATATTTCTTTTTTCTTTTCTATATAATACAGGCCAGCAAATCCATTGCCTCAAAGTCTGCTGACACTTTTGAGAATGGGACTGATTTCTGGGAAACGTTAAAAGATAATAAAAATGAACAATAATGGCACTTACACAAGTTTATACAAGCAAGTTACTGAGGTTAACATGTGGAGTGTAAGAATCAAAGAGTTCTGTCACTGGGTTTGGGGGTTAGCAATGAGCTCTGGGACTCTTCAAGATCTATCACTGAATGCCCAATCCAAACAGTTGATAAAAGCATTAGTCGAATTCTGTCCCATTTATCTTGGTGTGCTGCTAATTTCATCGTCAGCGAGTCCTACAACTTGCATCCCTCAGAAAGAAGCAATTACTGTCATTTGAGTTGAGGCAGGGATTAATGTTAAACTCGGAGTCGCAGATAGCACCCTTGAACTGTGAGCAAGTACGGAGAGATCCCACTCCATTTCTAAACAGCTCTTTGCACCTCACCCAGCACGTGCCAATGCTGCCTGTCAGTCCTGATGATAACATCACAGACACTTCACCTACCACCTCCTCTCTGTTTGCACTGCCAGAACCCCAGGGATTAAAGCAAAGACTCTCTCCTGAACACAACGCTGAGCTGGGGGTTGAAAGTAACCAGCTGGCCAACCCCAGCCCCTACTTGATGTGTAAACACGAGGTAAGCAGAATGCTTACTTGCTGCTGTGCCAGTTTATATCAGATGGCTACTGGATTAGAGAGCCATGACTGGATTAATACTGCCAAGGACCTAAGTTCGAATCCCATCTATCTTGCTAGCTGAAGTGCTGGAATTCAGATTTTTTAAATGATCTGGATATTAAAAACACTGGATTTGTAGAGACTCTGTGCCAAATAGTTTCTGCTCTGCACAAACCTCCTGTCACTCCTCATTATCTCACCCGATCAGCAAATCGTTAGGAAGCACTTGTCGACACAAAGGGTGGGAATGTTAGGACCCCCTCGTCCATAACTGACAATGGCTACTTGATCACGTGTTCATTTTGAATCCAAAACTGCTAGATTTTGTTATTTAAAGTGCTGTGTATTCATAGTGATTTCTTACCAGCAGCATTGAAACTGAACGGGGCACTTTAAGGTAACGCATGCGCGACGTCATCGGAGGTGACGCCATTCACCATTTGCGCGGGTTAACTGCCTGGACCGAATACACCTCCTTCGTAAAGTTCCTGAGTTTGTTGAACCTCCATTGCCTCCTAGCCTCAATCCTGCAAACGGCAGCATGGTAGCACAGTGGTTAGCCCTGTTGCTTCACAGCTCCAGGGTTCCAGGTTCGATTCCCCGCTGGGTCACTGTCTGTGCGGAGCCTGCACGTTCTCCCCGTGTCTGCGTGGGTTTCCTCCGGGTGCTCCGGTTTCCTCCCACAAGTCCCGAAAGACGTGCTTGTTAGGTGAATTGGACATTCTGAATTCTCCCTCTGTGTACCTGAACAGGCGCCGGGATGTGGCGACTAGGGGCTTTTCACAGTAACTTCATTGCAGTGTTAATGTAGGCGTACTTGCGACAATAAAAATTATGATAAAAACGGCAACGCAGAAAGAAACTGGCAACGAGGGAGTCAAACAAGACTTGCAGCGACCAGCAGGAAGAAAGAATTAGTCGAGAAATTGAGCTTTGAAGAGAAGTTCTCCACCTGCTCCAATCCCGAACGAACCCGGAACAAATTTGGTCACAATTACTGCAGCAACAGATGTGTAGCTGGGGGAGTTTTAAAACAAGGGGAAATGGCCGAAGCTCAGATTATGCTTTGTTTTAAGAGAGGAAAAACAAGTTAGTGCTCAAAATCCACGGCATATTGTGCACACGCAGATCCTTCCACTGAGAGAAAATGGCAAGTGTTTGTGGCACCTTGGGACCATTTGATGAGAGTACAGAGCTATGGAGCTCGTATACAGAACACTTTGACTATTTGTTATGAGCTAACAAGATAGTGGAGGATATAAAAATTCCCACATTCCTGAGCAGAGTGGGTAAGAAACAGAGAAACATTTAACCTCCCCAGGAGTCTGGTGCAGCCGGAAAAGCCAGGCATAAAGACGCACAAAGAAATAATCACAACTTTGCAGGCTCGCTAATCACTAAAATCTTTAATTATTGCAGAAAGGTTTAGAATCGAGAAGAGGGGAATTGATTGCACAATTTGTGGCTACGTTGAAAAGACTGGCAGAGCACTGTGAGTTCGGGGATGTATTAAACAATACAATCTGGGACAGACTGGTCTGTGGTTTGAGGAGCGGAGCAATTTCTTTTTTTAAAAATATTTTTTATTAAGGTTTTTTAACAACACAATTTTTCCCCTTACAAACAGTAACCCCCCCCCCCCCCCACCCCCGTAACAAAATAACGCAAATTCTCCCTGAGCAAGATATATAGATGGCAAGATGGTATATTTACATAGCTTTATACACTGGCTCTTGGCCACACGTACCGTTTCCCCCCACCCTCCATGCTATCTCCCGCTCGTCCATCCCCTCAAACAGTCTCTCATTCCCCCCTTCCCCCCCCCTCCCCCCCAGGGTTGCTGCTGCTGCTGATCGACCTTCTTCTAACGCTCCGCGAGATATTCTAGGAACGGTTGCCACCACCTGTCAAACCCCTGTGCAGACCCTCTCAAAGCAAACTTAATTCTCTCCAATTTTATGAACCCCGCCATGTCGTTAATCCAGGCCTCCAGGCTAGGGGGCTTCGCCTCCTTCCACATTAGCAAGATCCTTCGCCGGGCTACTAGGGACACAAAGGCCAGAATGCCGGCCTCTTTCGCCTCCTGCACTCCCGGCTCGTCCACTACTCCAAATATTGCTAGCCCCCAGCTTGGCTTGACCCGGACTTTCACCACCTGGGATATTACTCCCGCCACTCCTCTCCAGAACCCCTCCAGTGCCGGGCATGACCAAAACATACGGACATGGTTCGCCGGACTCCCTGAACATCTTTCACATCTATCCTCTACCCCAAAGAACCTACTCAGCCTCGCCCTCGTCAAATGCGCTCTGTGAACCACCTTAAATTGTATCAGGCTGAGCCTGGCACACGAGGAGGAGGAATTAACCCTACCCAGGGCGTCGGCCCACAGACCTTCCTCAATCTCCTCCCCCAGCTCCTCCTCCCATTTACCTTTCAGTTCTTCTACTAGCGCTTCCCCCTCTTCTTTCATCTCTTGGTATATTTCCGATAACTTGCCCTCCCGACCCATACCCCTGAGATCACCCTATCTTGAACTTCTTGTGCCGGGAGCAACGGGAATTCCCTCACCTGTCGCCTCACAAAAGCCCTCACCTGCATATATCTAAATGCATTTCCCGGGGGTAACTCAAATTTCTCCTCCAGAGCCCCTAGGCTCGCAAACGTCCCGTCGATGAACAGGTTCCCCATTCTTCTTATCCCCGCCCGATGCCAGCCTTGGAACCCCCCGTCCATCTTCCCCGGGACAAACCGGTGGTTACCCCTAATCGGGGACCACACCGATGCTCCCATTGCACCCCTGTGTCTTCTCCACTGGCCCCAGATCTTTAGCGTTGCCGCCACCACCGGGCTCGTGGTATACTTTGTCGGCGAGAGCGGCAGCGGTGTCGTCACCAACGCCCCCAGGCTCGTTGCTTTACAGGACGCCATCTCCATCCTCTTCCATGCCGCCCCCTCTCCCTCCATGACCCACTTGCGGATCATCGCCACATTTGCTGCCCAGTAGTAACTCTCTCGGGTTGGCAGCGCCAACCCTCCTCGGTCCCTGTTGCGTTCCAAGAACCCTCTCCTAACCCTCGGGGTCTTATTTGCCCACACATACCCCATAATACTCCTACCTACTCTCTTGAAAAAGCCCTTGGTGATCACGATGGGAAGGCACTGAAACACGAACAAAAACCTCGGAAGGACCACCATTTTGACCGACTGCACCCTACCCGCCAACAAGAGCGGGAGCATGTCCCATCTTTTAGAGTCCTCCTCCATTTTCTCCACCACCCTCGTCAAATTCAGTTTATGTAGGGCCCCCCAACTTCTGGCTATCTGGATCCCCAGATACCGAAAACTCCTCTCCGCCCTCCTCAGCTGTATCGGAGCAATTTCAAACCACAAGCAAGCTGACTTTAATGAAAGCTTTGGAAGTTGCTGTGTCAATGGTGCGAGCAGCCAAAGAAGTGGGCATGTGAGTTCAAACACAAGGATTCACAAAATGTCGGCCGAAACGTGAACAGACTTGTCATAGACGTGTGGAGACTGGACACTCAGCAACAGGTTGTTGCTGTTAGGATACCATCTGCAGAAATTGTGGAAGGAAGGGCCACATTAAGCATGCTTGTTGGAAAAAGAAGCAAGCTTCGGGCAAAAGTAGCAAAAAGGAAGAGCCGAATGAAGCAACTGGCAAACAGGAGAAAGGGAAAGTGTCCATGTAGCACAATGAAGCTGGAGAAGAGACTCGACTCACAGTCTGAGGGCCAGTTGTCATTGAATGTGTTAGTCATTGCTGATGTGATGAATATATACTGGGTCACTCCACTGCTGGATGAACAGCTGGTAAAGATGGAGGTGGGCACTGGGGCAGCAGACTCATTGGTGCCAGAGACTGTCTACAAGGAAAGGCTCCGACAAATCCTTCGAAAGATGTGTTGAAAACTTACACTGGGGAAGTGTTTCCGTTGAAGGGCTGCATTGACATAGCAGAACAATTAAATGGACAGACAGCAGATTTGTCCCAACACTTAATCAAAGGAAATTACCGGCACTAATGGGTAGAACTTGGTTGGAAAAGATCTCACTAAATTGGACCAAATTAAACCTACTAACCGATTCAGAATCAGACCGCACCAAAACCCTGAAGAAACGCACTGTTGTTTTCAACGGTGAGCTGGGAAGTGTGAGGGACAACTCAATGGAGCTGGAGATCAAAGGGAACCAGGCGAAATGCTGAAAGGCAAAGCCAGCACCGTACGCAATCAGACCAAAGCTGGAGGTGGATCTGGAATGGTTATTGAAGATGGGAATCCTGGAATATGTTAATGAGTGAGCTTCCTCAATCATACCAGTTATAAAAATGGACAGATCCGTATGGATTTAGGATGACCACAAAGTAAATATTAATCCGGTACTTTGTGCGGAACAATACTCTTGCCCGCTTATCAATTACCTGTTCGCCGGGTTGGCTGGAGGCTAACATTTCAGCAAGATCGACCTAAATTAAGCATACCTGCGAATAAACAGAGATCAGGATTAGCAACACTTCCTGACGATTGTGACACATGAAGAATTATTTTGACACAGAAGATTAACCATTTGGCATCACTTCGGCTCCAACATTGTTCAAACAACAATGGACCAAATCTTCAGTGGGTGAAGTGGATTCCAGCGTTACCTGATGGCATCCTAGTTACTGGTAAAGATGAGGAAGAACATCTTTACAACCTGGATACCACAATACAATGATTAGAGTATTTTGGATTAAGAGTCCGAAAGGACAAATACTAATTTCCAATCTTCCGTCGAATATTTGGGACATGTAATCAATGCCAAGGGACTTCATAAGTCTTCTTCAAAGATCCATCCACCGAAGAATGTTAACCAACTTCGATCCTCCCTAGACTACTAAATTATTGCGGAAGGTTTGTCCCCAATTTGGTGACCATTTTGAAACCATTGCATAATCTACTAAGTGAAAATAAAAAGTGGATGTGGGTGTAACAATAGATGCTGAAAAAGAGGAGAAGGCGGGAACGTGTTCATCTTACACAAACGTGCAAAACCCGCCACCGTTAGCATCGTTGCATCCATGGGAATGGCCAGAAGAGGCTTGCCAATGGGTACACGTTGATTACACAGGACCGTTTGAAACGCCCATGTTTCTAATTCCAGTCGATGCTCCTTGGGCATGGCCAGAAGTCGCCATCATCAGAGAGGACAGGTGATAGATTGGGAGAAACCTTCAGCAGATGTGGTTTCCTGAGCAATTGGTGAGTGATAACGGAACACAGTTCATATCTCAAGAATTTGAAAGTTTCTTGGAGGAGAATGGAACAGAACATATGAGGTTTGCACCAAATCATTCTGTTATGAACGGACTAGCAGAACGTGTCATGCAAATGATGAAGCAAATGTTAAAGACAACCAGGGAACAAAGCTTGTTGACCAAACATTTGGGTGAATTCCTGCTCACATACAGATTGGCGATATCTCCTACACAGTCCAACCCCGAGGCAATGTCATCTGGAGGAGGCGCGTTGGGGAGGAGAACCACACTGCCAGAAGCAGAACCCGCAGAAAGTCCGAATCCTACTGTCCCGAGAGACGACCTGGACCTTCCCAAAAACCTGACACTAACAGAACTGACCGGGGGAAACAGCTCGATTAGAAATCAAACACTGAGTCAACCTCAATTCATATCGTCGATCCCGATTGAAACAACCACTGACAACATTCACATCGAGTCAGAAACACCGGAGGTTACAGCCAGTGCTGGGGAGCAGACGCCAGAGATTTACCCACAGCCAAACAGAGAACAGCTATCTCCACATCGTCTGACTTCTTGACAGTTGTTGTTAATTGATTGTTCATGTTATACTTGTTTAATGTGTTGGGGACGTTTGATTTGAAGGAGGAGGAAATGTTGTATATTCATAGTGATTTCTTACCAGCAGCATTGAAACTGAACAGGGCACTTTAAGATAATGCATGCACGATGTCATCAGAGGTGACGCCATTGACCGTCTGTGCAGAGGAGGTCGTCAGCCTGTACTGAACACATCTCCTTCATAAAGTTCCTTAGTTCCACTTCCGTGGCCTTCTAGACTCAATCCTGGCAAACACCTATACACAAAATGTTTGCAGGGATGGGATAAAGGTGGATGTATGGAATCAGCCATGATCTCGTTGAAATATAGAACAGGCTTGAAGGGCTGAATGGTTCAATTCAGGCCTCGGGTGACTGTCTGTGCGGAGTCTGCACGTTCTCCCCGTGCCTGCGTGGGTTTCCTCCGGGTGCTCCGGTTTCCAGCCACAGTCCAAAGATGTGCAGGTTGGGTGGATTGGCCGTGATAAATTGCCCTCAGTGTCCTAAAAATGTTAAGTGGGGATTACTGGGTTACGGCGATAGGGTACATACGTGGGCTTCGGTAGGGTGCTCTTTGTAAGGGCAGGTGCAGACTCGATGGGCAGAATGGTCTCCTTCTGCACTGTAAATTCTATGATTCTATGGTCTTCTCCTGTTCCTATCTTCATATTCTTCTCATCCTTTCCCTCATGTCTCTCTGTTATTGTGGGTTTATCTCAGGATTTGTTGGTTTTTTAGTCTTGGAGGCAATGGTCTTTTGTTCTGAAACATTTATTCACATGCTAATTATTTACAAAGGTGAACTATGACCATGTCGTAGCTGGAGCTACTCTCCGAGATGTTTCACATTCCTCCTCTCTGAGCGGCACCATCACTGTGACATGGGCTCCTTATGCACACCTCAAAACTTATCATTAGAATTAACCCTTTATTCTACTTTGTAAAGCCTTCCATTAAATATATCTATATTCTTCACCTCAGCCACTCGTGTGGTACTGAGTCCCACAATCTCACTCCTCCCTGGTCAAAGAGGTTTGTCCTCAATTCTTCATTTAAACTATAAGATTGCCATAAGAACGAACCTGGTTGCGTGGAAGGGAATCTGCTGTCCATTCCCGGTCTGGCCTACATGTGACTCCAGACCCACAGCAATGTGGTTGACCCTCTGAAGTGGCCTTGCCAGTCAGACACTGTGGAACTAAGGGATGGGCAGGAATGCTCACCTCCTCACAGTGAAGATGAAAAAGAATTAATTATTCACAAATTCAGAGTGGCCAGTTGGTATCTTTGGTTGAGCCTGCAGCCTCTGGGAATATGGCAAAGTTTAATTTCACACAGTATATAAACTCTGGGCTTGACCCTAACTTGGTATTTACAGTAAGATGCCAGAGTTTGGATTGGTCCTGAAACTGGCAGCTTTCTGATGGGAGACATGTTGGTCCTCAAAGGGCTTTGAGGAGGTGACCACAGTGCAGGATAGAACAAAGTGGCATGGTCTACACCTGGGCACAGTAGGCATTGACGAGTTGGTCAGATGAGGCTCAATGGGCAACACTGTCCTTGGAATCAGAAGGTTGCGGGTTCAACTCTCCCTGCAGCAACTCGACATAATCCAGGCTGACGCCCTTGTGTGACACTGAGGGGCTGCTACACTGTCAGGGTTGCCACATTTTGGATGAGGCATTAATCCAGGCCCCATCTACCCTCAAGGATGTCTTGGCACTTTTGGAAGAAGCGCAGAAGCGTCCCCCTGGAATCCCATGTTTATCTATTAACCGACATCACAAACCAGATAACATGGTCATTTATCAATTTGCTGTTTGTGAGAGCTCACTGTGTAAATTGCTCCTTGCCTTTCCTAAATTACAACCTTCAACACCTATCTGACTGGCTGGAAAGCACTTTGAGATTTCCTGAAGTTGTGAAAGACGCTATAGAAATTCCAAATCCTTCTTTCAGCTGCTGAGGACTGGCAATGGCGATCTGTTCAGATCCCAATGTTGGGGTGGGTTCCAACAAGGGGAAGCTGTGCACTGATTGGCTCAGGCTCTTGGTATCCATGACGTCCAGAGACCGAGTGAGATGATCTCGCCAGGCACTGGGTCCTCGATCCTGAGGGAGGATTTTCCAGCTATCCAGCTTGTGGGATCTTCCCATCCTGCTGAAGGCAACCCCGCCCACCCCATGCTCCGTGTGCCCCCCCCCCCCCACCATGGCGGGTTTCCTGTCAACGGGATGGGTGTGCCACGCAAAAAGCCAGACATCAGCAAGACTGGGAGATCCCAGCGTCGGCCAATGCCAAGCCCCCCCCTCCTCTGGAAAACACATCGTGGGGGCTGGCGAATTCCACCCACAATGTATATACTGAGGGCTGGATTCTCTGCACCCTTGCGCTGAAATGGCCGGCGCGGGAGTTGAGAATACATGTTCCCGCAAGAAACCGGAACCGGCGCCGCTTCACCGATTCTGCGGGCCCCTAAAAGCAGTGTACTCGGAGGGGACCTCACACCGCCTGGCGCCATTGCTATAGGCTCGCTCCACCATTCCCCGCCTCCGACCGGCCAAAATCCCGACTGCGTGGAACTAATGTGCTCCAGCCGGTTGGGATACTCGCGTGGCGGTTGCGGACTCAGTCTGCGACCGCCCTGGTCAGGACTGGGCCGATCGGAGACCAGGGGGTCCTTATAGGCGGCCGGGGAATGTTCGTGCCGGGGTTGAGGGTTGGGCGCGCAGCCAATCGGGGTGTCTCTTTTTAGGGTCCAGCTCTGTGGTCCGAGCCCACTATGGAGCACGGTGCAGCCGCTGGGGGCCGCCGCTGGGGGCAGCTGCTGGGTGCAGCCGCTGGGGGCCGCTGCTGGGTGCAGCCGCTGGGGGCCGCTGCTGGGGGCTGCCGCTGGGGGCAGTCGCTGGGGGCCGCCACTGGGGGCAGCTGCTGGGGGCAGCCGCTGGGGGCAGCCGCTGGGGGCAGCTGCTGGGGGCAGCCGCTGGGGCCAACGCCACGCACATGCACGGCCTCCATCCCGGAAGTGCGGACCCGGGACCCGTATCTGCAACAAAAACTGCGAGATTTACTCCGGCTCCCTGCTAGCCCCCTACAGGGCGAGGAAACCATGTCCCTTTGCTACAGGTTTTCTGGTGTAAAGCCCTGTCGATACCGGCCTAAATCTTCCAGTCGCACCTGTCGCGGGAATCATTGCGGGCGGGATAGATAATTTGACAGACAAGCAAAAGGTCCGTTACCTCAGGCGGGGCAGCAGGACCGGGCCCCCCCCCCCCCCCATCCACCCCCCCCCACCCCCACCCCCATCGTATTATATAGGAACATCGTTTTTGTACTTTATTTTACATCTTATATATTTATATAGTATTTATATATAGCATTATATAGTGTTATAGAAACATAGGAAAGGAGCAGGAGGAGGCCATTCGGCCCTTCCAGCTGCTCCGCCATTCATTATGATCTTGGCTGATCATCCACCTCAATAGCCAATCCCGCTCCCCCCACATCCTTTCATCCCCTTCGCTCCAAGTGCGATATCGAACCGCTTCTTCAAACCGCGGGCACGATCCTCCATTTCACAAACTCAGTGTTGACCGGGACAGAATGGGGGGATTTCAACGACAGCAAAATTGGCACTGCCCCCAGAGCAATTCAACAGACATCAGTGGACCTGTGGCCCCTCCCCGTGGCGGAACAGTGGGCACGCGGCCTGGTTGGTGTGCCCGGAGAGAGGCAGCCATCGAGGCGGAGATCGGCATCGGGCGAGTAAGTGAGACCCCGCTGAGTCAAAGTTCCCCATGGCACGTGTATCACCAACCCCCCCTCCCCTCCTGCCCCCCCCCACAGCATCCCCCACACTCCCTTCACACCCCCCTCCACCACCAACCACCACCATCCACATGGCTGACTGGCGTCAAACCAGCACCGCCCTGATTTGGGCGCCGGAGCCGATTCTCCGCCCGATCGCCAATTACGATATTGGCGTCGGGCAGCGGAGAATCCCGATCATCGTATTTTGTGGGTTCCAGCAGACACGATTAGACAGTGACTGTTTTGAATTGCGAGTGTGATGTGGGACTTGGTAAAAGATGAACTCAGTTTGTAACAGAAGCCGGAGGAAAGAAAGCGAGAGACCCAGGAGTGAATAGCTGCTGCTGGGAAAACCGAGTAACTCAACAAACTTGTCAAGAGAGGTTACTACAGAAATCAGACACTGATGTGCTTTTCATGTTTTATTGAGGGAACCGTTCTAAATGTAATCATCTTCACAGCTCCGTGTTAATGAGTTTCAAACATAAGTGGAAGTGACAAAAGCTCCCAACTTAACAAACTCTCGAGAAAAACGTTTCTCCGTCGCCCTCAAATCCTCAGGAGAAGTTGGAGTGAAAGCTGACTCTAACTCGGAGAGCAGTCCATCCAAGCACAAGTGATGTGACAGTGTCACATGCAAAGACACAGCAGTGACAGCGAGGAAAATGGGGACATTTCTCTTCAATAATTAAGAAGCTAAACAGAATGAGATCCTGTTATTTACATTGAATCAAGTCAGGCACAAGAGTAATGTTTGGTTTGTCGCTCGATTCAGGATGGACACTGGATATTCTGATAGTTTGAGAAGGTGCCAGCCTGCTGCCAGGTCAAATCGAGGGGGTGGGGGGGGTCCCAAATGTGATCCCAGATGCAGATACAGCACTGTCCAGAATTCCACTCCCAGAAATCCAATAGTTTTAAAGCTTAAACTGTATCGCAACTTCAACCACTCCCTGTGAGAGCGAGTTCCACATTCATGTTGCAAAGTGCTGGGTCCATTCCCTCTGGTGGCTGGGCCAACAGGCAGAGATCACGGATTGGAAATCATTGCAAACTGACAGAGAGCGAAGATAAAGTGATTTTCTTTCACTCCGTTGCCTGGAGTATTCTATCCGAAAAAATGGTGCAAGCGGATGTTATTCATCACGTTGACAGGGAGTTGGGCAGTAAGTGTGTTGCTAAGCATGACTGAGGCAGCAGGCAGTGGTGTGGTGGTATTGTACCCGTAATACAGAGGCCCAGGGCAATGCCAGGGGTCCTGTGGCACCTTGGGTAGCGACCCTAACTCGGAGCAAGAAGTTGCACTTTCGAGCCCCCCCCTCCCTCCCCATCTGTGATTCTGATTGGACGGCACTGAAACTCTTCCAAAAATTGAAGTCAAAGTTTGACGTTCTCAACCTCTTGTATCCAACCGTCTGATAAAAAAAACTAAGGACATCATCAACACGGAGTTCCCTGTGATATTCCAGAGAACTGTACCCCTCTTAATTTCTGACAGGAAGTTGTACATTTCATTTTGCTTCACCATTTGAAATACGACCATCGTGTGGGCGGGGGCCAGCGAATCACGCTCACATGTTTTGGGGTTGTGAAAAATTGGGAAGATTCTGAGCGGGAGTTCGCGGTCTTGATGCGGAATCAATTACTCTCGAGTCAAGGTGAGTCATAACTAATAGGCTTTAATCTGCTAGAACTGTACCCAGCAGCTTCGTTACAGAAAGTGAAGGCTGGGACAGCATCGGTTCTTATACTCCGCCTCTCAGGGCGGAGCTATGTACATCAGCCAATGGTAGACTCCTGGGTCTAGCCAATGGTCATCCACCTCTCAGGTACCGCAATACCTGGTATTACCACATTCACCCCCTGTTAAAAAAAAGAGCCCGGCGGGGTGATGGCCAGCGTTAATGTCGCCTTTCGCATGGTATGACCAGGTATGGAGGTGCCGTGATGTCGAGGGTAATAACAAAGTGTTCATGGTGCAGCAATCAGTCGATCGGGTGGCCTGGTCACCCTTCTGAAGGTCTGGGCTTCGGCGGTGATCCTGATGGGGGTCCCGGCGGTTGCGACTCCGGGAACGTGGTGTCGTCCTCCACGGCAGCATTGTCACCCCTAGGCGGCGCTGTTGGGGTGAAAGGTGGGCAGGGGGGGAGGCGCCTGTGCTTGTTCGGGCCTGGGCAGGGGCGGCGAGAGTACTGGTATTCCCACAGGTCTTTGCCAGGATAGTGGAGGAGGGAGAGGACCTTTGGTGGCGATGTTTGGGGTTTCAGAGAAGCCGGAGCTCATGGAGAGGAGGAAGGCCGATGTCGTGGCCTTCGGTATGTTTCCCGGGGTGTTTATTTGCTGTAACCTGTTTTGATACATGTTTGTAATCAAATGCATTTTTAAAAAATGAAATGCAAGCATTATTAAGGAGTCCTTTCTTTGAATATTTGAGATGTTTAGGGTTAGGGCGCAAACCTGCTTTGATTAGCTGTCAGTAAGGTACCACATGGGTTGCAGACCAGAATGACAGTTAGCAATGGCTCTGAACAAGTTATTTTATTAGCTGAGAGAAGATCCTGCGATTGGCTCTACACTTTCCCAGTTACCATTTGTTTCACTATTAACTCCGTTTCAGAAATCAATGAGAGAGGTTAGTGTCCACACAACACAACTGCTTTGTGCTGTTTACTTATTGATCTTTTGTGTCAAGACAAACTGAACTGTTAAATCTGAAGGAGTGATTCAATTCACAAATCAATCTTTGTTGCTCAGGTAAAACAGTCCAAGGCGAACAAATCAGTCCCATCATCACCAATAATGGACTGTCTTGTTGGTGTGGGCGGGGTGTTAACACAGGAGGGTGAGCCGCAGATTAAACCGCACAACTTGTCCTGGGGTGGATCCATGATATCAATCGCGGAGAGAACGATTCCAACAGAACTGGGACATTTTCCCAATGAGAAAGGAGAAACCAAGGGCCAGTAAACACTTTAACCAACAGGGAAAACAGGGCGGCACAGTGGCTAGCACTCCCTCTCTGCCACAAGCCCCACACCATCCGCATCTACCTGAACTATGAGGAGGGGCAGCTGTCCTTCTATGCTGCCTCACGGCACCAGGGCGTCACAGTGGTTAGCACTGCTGCCTCACGGCACCAGGGCGTCACAGTGGTTAGCACTGCTGCCTCACGGCACCAGGGCGTCACAGTGGTTAGCACTGCTGCCTCACGGCACCAGGGTGTCACAGTGGTTAGCACTGCTGCCTCACGGCACCAGGGCGTCACAGTGGTTAGCACTGCTGCCTCACGGCACCAGGGCGTCACAGTGGTTAGCACTGCTGCCTCACGGCACCAGGGCGTCACAGTGGTTAGCACTGCTGCCTCACGGCACCAGGGCGTCACAGTGGTTAGCACTGCTGCCTCACGGCACCAGGGCGTCACAGTGGTTAGCACTGCTGCCTCACGGCACCAGGGTGTCACAGTGGTTAGCACTGCTGCCTCACAGCACCAGGGTGGCACAGTGGTTTGCACTGCTGCCTCACAGTGCCAGGGTCCCGGGTTCAATTCAGGTCTCGGGTGACTGTCTGTGCGGAGTCTGCACGTTCTCCCCGTGTCTGCGTGGGTTTCCCCCGGGTGCTCTGGTTTCCTCCCACAGTCCAAACATGTGCAGATTAGGTGGGATTATGGGGATAGGGTGGGGGAGTGGTACTCGGTAGGGTGCTCTTTCGGAGGGTCAGTGCAGACTCAATGGGCCGAATGGCCTGCTTCTGCACAGTAGGATTCCACAGATTCTTTGAATGTTGTAAACCATGGCAACCACTCTGCTCCTCCTCATTCACCTCAATCCAGACACTGAGGTGAACAGTTAATGGCAACAAAGTGGTTTATCCGGCTTCCCCAAACTCTAAAAAATCAAAGCACAACCATCACTTCCTTCTCTCAAATCTCAGTGACCAATCACAGCTGCCGGAATATCGGACAGCTCTTACGTCGAGCAATTTAAGGATTATTCACACATTTAATTTGATTGAAAACCAAGTGGAACATGCAGCGAGTTATATTGTTGGGACCTCCTCTAATTCTGTTGATAACCTAACCAGCGAGACTGCTGTTAGCTTGCTGGGGTTCAGCGCCAATGAAACTTGAGCTGATTGGAGAGGACACCTCAAATATTGGCGCCATCTGTTTCTAGGGACTGTTGGTTAAGCTGCAGCCATGGAAGCCCCATTCGCAAACAGACATTAAATCTATAGTGTGCAGCATAGATTCAGCAGGTTGCGCAGTTACACAGAGAGACTCGCGCGATTGTTTCCACTCCTGCAGTGCGGTTAAAAGATGATTTCATAGAGGGTTTTTTTAAAGATAGAAGGAATGGGAGAGGTTATATCCTTACTTTGGGACGTCAATGAAAGTTTATTCTGGGGTTGAGGGGAAGATTGCCGCTGGAAAAAACAGGCCAAATCTTTTCAGGAAATATTAGATAAATATCTTCCACTAAGGGAGGTATGGGATCAGGAAAGGGCGCAGTTAGAGAGATTAATTTTATACAAAGGCCGAATAACCTCCTACTGAGGTCATTTCTCTGGTCCGATGCACTGAGTGAGAGGGAGGTGATGACTTGCTGGGAGGGTCATTGCAGCAGAGACCCAGGGTAATGCTCTGGGGCCCTGGGTTCGAATCCCAGCATGGTATAAGTGAAATCTGAATTCAATAAAAACCTGTGCTGTGGAGCTGGGATGATTTTGGCAACTGGGCTGATCGGGAAAGTTGACGGATCTGAATTTTAAAATTCCTCAGCCACTCGGGCACTCCGAGGATCGGGATGGGAGGGGTGCAGTTTCTCTCGCCCCTCTACCCCACAGGTCGGCCATTAGTTTAAAAGTTTAATTCACTCACCACAATGGCCAATTATTTACCTGTGCCACTGTTAGACCCAGAATAAAAAGAGACTTTAACCAGTCAATAAACTCAGAGTGATTGATTTATTATAAAAACAAAAATTATTTTTCAAAATAGGTTGCAAGAATCTGGTTCACATATAATTGTAATCTGGAAGTGTAACTATCCATTCCTTTTAAAACACCCCAATAACACACACAACACACACACACATGCAACCGCACACAGATGCACCCGCACACACACGCACACACACACACATGGACGCACACATGCACCCGCACACACACACACATGCGCATGCACACGCTCACACGCGTACGCACGGACACACACACAATCAATCAACCGCACACAGATGCACCCGCACACACACGCACACACACACACATGGACGCACACATGCACCCGCACACACACACACATGCGCATGCATACGCTCACACGCGTACGCACGGACACACACACAATCAATCAATCGCACACACATGCACCCGCACACACACATGCACGCACACACACATGCACGCACACACATGCACACGCACATACGCACATGTAAACAAACAGAAGACAAACAAGTAGGGCAGATAGCAACAGGTTCAAAACTTAAAGTTCCTCTCTGGTGATTTCCACTAAACTTTGCTTCAAACCAGCAGTTTTTTTTCCATCAATTAAAATAATTACATTTCAAATAAGCAAACCATCTCCCCTCGCAGGTGCTATGCTGCTCAGGTGATTTCTTGGAAAAGGCATTGATTATTCCCCGTCCAAAGGGCCAATTTATGACCAAAGTCAAATGTTCAAATAATGAAATGTCCTTCCAAATTTTAAAAGCACAATACAGATCTTGAAGAAATGGTTTCCCCAACACTCACAGGGCAGAAAATCTCAACGAAAACTCCTGCTGACAGTCTACATTTATTAAAGTCGGTGTGTCAGGTCAGTTTCACGAGCTGCTGCATTGATGTTTCTGACCTTCAAGCAACTTTGTAGCTCCAACTTTTTTCAAAGCCCGGCAGAAAACCACGAAGCTGCCCGAAGACCAAAAGAATTCCTATCTGCAGCTCCTGTTAGGAGAGTCTTCTCAGTTGAAAATCTGCTCCCAAAATGGTAAGTGAAATCCCTGTAATAATTCTCTAGCCAATTGAATACTTGAAGGAGTGGTAGGGGGATGGTGGCTGAGGGGGTGAGGGGCTGGCTGTTGTGGGGGTGAGGAAATGGTGGTGGAGGGGGAAACGTTAGGTACAGTACCACAAAATGTGTACTCTAATATCAGGCTAAATTTTCATTATGCTGTACAGTAGGTTGGCACATTTCTGATGACACGCTGTGTTGATGTGTCAGAGGCTTGAGAATCTTGAATGTCATTAAAATAAATAAATAAATAAATAAATAATCTTTATTGTCACAAGTAGGCTTACATTATGGAAGAAACTAAAAGCCAGGAGTGATGCAAAACAGTGTTGACCAACTATCACTCGTTTTATTACGCTTGCTAAGTCTGGGAATCAAATCCCTATTTGTCACAGATTGCTTAAAGAAAAGTTTTACAAATCTCCATTCCACCTCAGATAAGTTGTAAATTCACAGTGTACAATACGACTTGTACGGCAGTTTCTGGGAGAAGGGGAAACAGTTCAGTTTTCGAGTTAAGGTCGTACTGAATTTACCTGCCATGGATCATTTTTCTCTGAAAAATTCAAAGGAACAATTCAATCTACATTTTTACTGAGCTGCTGGATGATATCTGATTGACAAACCCAGGGGTGGGGAGTAGTGCCATTAGCGTTAAAGGGACAGATGCCATTTATGGTATTCTGTGAATTAGCACCACAGATGTCAGAATGGTAAGGTTGTGTTAGCTACAGAATTGAATTGTTCTGTAAATGTAGTGATTCCTTTGTTGCCACTTTCCTAACATCAGTTGATTGCTCCGTGATTAATTATCCTCAGAATTGACATTGGTCCTCAAATTACATCATTGCTACAGTCTCTCTGTTAACTGCATGTAACAAAAGACAACACCTACATTTATACATCTTTTACAATGTCCCAAATAACTTTATAGCCAATTAAATAATTTTGAGTTGTAATCACTAGTATAATGTAGGTAATGTCATCCTAACAATAGATTGAAAAAGATCTTATGCATTTATCTGGGTTGCAAGTATTGAATCCTCCCCCTAAATATGAATTTACTGTCACCGTGTCTATATGGTGCCTAAAGGGTGTCTATATGGTGTCTACATGGTGTCTACATGGTGCAATGTGCAGAACATTTTAATGAGGGCTGTGGCAGTCATCAAAACCAGTGTTCATTGCATCTTGCTGTTAAAGTGCTGTTAAGGGCAGCACGGTAGCACAGTGGTTAGCACTGTGGCTTCACAGCGCCAGGATCCCAGGTTCGATTCCCCGCTGGTTCACTGTCTGTGCGGAGTCTGCACATTCTCCCCGTGTCTGCGTGGGTTTCCTCCGGGTGCTCCGGTTTCCTCCCACAGTTCAAAGGCGTGCAGGTTAGGTGGATTGGCCATGATAAATTGCCCTTAGTGTCCAAAAGGGTTAGGAGGGTTTATAAGGGTTACGGTGATAGGTTGGAAATGAGGGCTTAAAGTGGATCGGTGCAGACTCGATCGGCCGAATGGCCTCCTTTTGCACTGTATGGTCTAAAGTAAAACGTGCCATTTCTGGTTTATTTAATAGTCATGGTGATATCCCCTATAGCACTCACACAAACTAATGCTGCATAAATGGTGCTACTGTGAATATTAATGTCCCCATGTTGCATATATATCGGACAATATTTGTAACCAGAAACCAACAATGGGCATTATCATTTTATTGGGACTTTCTGGATTGTTTGGTGAATTGATCGGTGAATCTTGACAGGAGATGTTTCTGCGACTAAGTGTCGACGCTAACGGAGAATCCGTGGACTTCTACAACAGGAAAATCGGCATTGCACCTGGACCCATTCCACTGTTGGTGAGGGGCTGGCACCGGTGTCGTGTGGACCACCATCCAATCCCACAAAAAGCGGTGCGGGAATCGCCGGGTCCGTGATGGACACTCTCAGGGCTGACAAGCTTCAGCCGCGCTGAAACAATACACCCCCACCACCCTCCCACACACACACACACACTGATCGAGGCCGGAAAGATGGGACAGTTGTGCTGGAGCGCCCATTCCGCTGATGGGTCGGCTGGGCCATAGGGGGGTTACCAACCAGGGCACCAGGTTTATTGCGGGCTGTCAGCGGCATGTGCAGCTGCATGGCTGCCTTGCTGGCTGCGGTAATGGTGTTGCGTCCACGTCCACCCTGACCCCACAGCCCATCTACTTACCGCCACCCCCCCCCCACCCCTGACTACTCCCCCCGGCCCTGGCAGAAGGCCCCCTGGCAAGCGGCACGACTGTTGGCGAAGTGACACTGTCCGTACGCCCTCCCTCTCAGCAGCCACCACGCCGGGTGCACGATGTCTGAGAGCACACGCGGACCGTGCCGTCGGGAACTTGGCCCATCAGAGGCAGCGAATCGCAGGTGGGCTCACTAATGATATGCGAACGGTGTTTAAACTATGACAGCGTGCATCGCATTGATGCCATTTTTGAGAAGGCGGAGCTTTGCGATTCGGCGTCAAACCGGCACCAGTCGCGGTTTCACCGTCGGGAGCTATTCTCTGCCTGATCGCACACCCCGATTTCTGCGTCGGCTAACGTAGAATCCGGCCCATCAAGCATGATTGGGTTAAGAGAGGGGGGGCTGGTTTGGCAAAACATAAGGGGTACAGAAACAGGAGGAGTACCAGATCCCGTGGCTCCTCCCCTGGCATCAGGTCCAGCATAGAACATTACAGCCAGTACAGGCCCTTCGGCCCTCGATGTTGCGCCGACCTGTGAAACCACTCTAAAGCCCATTTACACTATTCCCTTATCGTCCATATGTCTATCCAATGACCATTTGAATGCCCTTAGTGTTGGCGAGTCCACTACTGTTGCAGGCAGGGCATTCCACGCCCTTACTACTCTCTGAGTAAAGAACCTACCTCTGACATCTGTCCTATATCTATCTCCCCTCAATTTAAAGCTATGTCCCCTCATGCTAGACATCACCATCCGAGGAAAAAGGCTCTCACTATCCACCCTATCCAATCCTCTGATCATCTTGTATGCCTCAATTAAGTCACCTCTTAACCTTCTTCTCTCTAACAAAAACAGCCTCAAGTCCCTCAGCCTTCCCTCATAAGATCTTCCCTCCATACCAGGCAACATTCTGGTAAATCTCCTCTGCACCTTTTCCAATGCTTCCACATCCTCCCTATAATGCGGCGACCAAAATTGCACGCAATACTCCAAATGCGGCCGCACCAGAGTTTTGTACAGCTGCAACATGACCTCATGGCTCCAAAACTCAATCCCTCTACCAATAAAGGCTCACACACCGTACGCCTTCTTAACAACCCTCTCAACCTGGGTGGCAACTTTCAGGGATCTATGTACATGGACACCGAGATCTCTCTGCTCATCCACACTGCCAAGAATCTTACCATTAGCCCAGTACTCTGTCTTCCTGTTATTCCTTCCAAAATGAATCATTTCACACTTTTCTGCATTAAACTCCATTTGCCACCCCTCAGCCCAGCACTGCAGCTTATCTATGTCCCTCTGTAACTTGTAACATCCTTCCGCACTGTCCACAACTCCACCGACTTTAGTGTCATCTGCAAATTTACTCACCCATCCTTCTATGCCCTCCTCCAGGTCATTTATAAAAATGACAAACAGCAGTGACCCCAAAACAGATCCTTGTGGTACACCACTAGTAACTGGACTCCAGTCTGAACATTTCCCATCAACCACCACGCTTTGTCTTCTTCCAGCTAGCCAATTTCTGATCCAAACTGCTAAATCACCCTGAATCCCATGCCTCCGTATTTTCTGCAGTAGCCTACCGTGTGGAAACTTATGAAACGCTTTACTGAAATCCATATACACCACATCAACTGCTTTACCCTCATCCACCTGTTTGGTCACCTTCTCAAAGAACTCAATAAGGTTTGTGAGGCACGACCTACCCTTCACAAAACCGTGTTGACTATCTCTAATCAAATTATTCCTTTCCAGGTGATTATACATCCTATCTCTTATAAACCTTTCCAAGATTTTGCCCACAACAGAAGTAAGGCTCACTGGTCTATAGTTACCAAGGTTGTCTCTACTCCCCTTCTTGAACAAGGGGACAACATTTGCTGTCCTCCAGTCTTCTGGCATTATTCCTGTAGACAAAGATGACTTAAAGATCAAAGCCAAAGGCTCAGCAATCTCATCCCTAGCTTCCCAGGGAAACCTAGGATAAATCCCATCCAGTCCAGGGGACTTATCGATTTTCACACTTTCCAGAATTGCTAACACCTCCTCCTTATGAACCTCAAGCCCTTAACATAGAACATAGAAAATACAGCACAGAACAGGCCCTTCGGCCCACGATGTTGTGCCGAACCTTTGTCCTAGATTTATCATAGATTATCATTGAATTTACAGTGCAGAAGGAGGCCATTCGGCCCTTTGAGTCTGCACCGGCTCTTGGAAAGAGCACCCTACCCAAACTCAACACCTCCACCCAACACCAAGGGCAATTTGGACATTAAGGGCAATTTATCATTGGCCAATTCACCTAACCCGCACATCTTTGGACTGTGGGAGGAAACCGGAGCACCCGGAGAAAACCCACGCAGACACGGGGAGGACGTGCAGACTCCGCACAGACAGTGACCCAAGCCGGAATCGAACCTGGGACCCTGGAGCTGTGAAGCAATTGTGCTATCCACAATGCTACTGTGCTGCCCTTGAGAACAAATAAATCTACACTATATCATTTTACCGTAATCCATGTACCTATCCAATAGCTGCTTGAAGGTCCCTAATGTTTCCGACTCAACTACTTCCACAGGCAGTGCATTCCATGCCCCCACTACTCTCTGGGTAAAGAACCTACCTCTGATATCCCTCCTATATCTTCCACCTTTCACCTTAAATTTATGTCCCCTTGTAATGGTTTGTTCCACCCGGGGAAAAAGTCTCTGACTGTCTACTCTATCTATTCCCCTGATCATCTTATAAACCTCTATCAAGTCGCCCCTCATCCTTCTCCGTTCTAATGAGAAAAGGCCTAGCACCCTCAACCTTTCCTCGTAAGACCTACTCTCCATTCCAGGCAACATCCTGGTAAACCTTCTTTGCACCTTTTCCAAAGCTTCCACATCCTTCCTAAAATGAGGCGACCAAAACTGTACACAGTACTCCAAATGTGGCCTTACCAAAGTTTTGTACAGCTGCATCATCACCTCACGGCTCTTAAATTCAATCCCTCTGTTAATGAACGCGAGCACACCATAGGCCTTCTTCACAGCTCTATCCACTTGAGTGGCAACTTTCAAAGATGTATGAGCATAGACCCCAAGATCTCTCTGCTCCTCCACATTGCCAAGAACTCTACCATTAACCCTGTATTCCGCATTCATATTTGTCCTTCCAAAATGGACAACCTCACACTTTTCAGGGTTAAACTCCATCTGCCACTTCTCAGCCCAGCTCTGCATCCTATCTATGTCTCTTTGCAGCCGACAACAGCCCTCCTTACTATCCACAACTCCACCAATCTTCGCATCGTCTGCAAATTTACTGACCCACCCTTCAACTCCCTCATCCAAGTCATTAATGAAAATCACAAACAGCAGAGGACCCAGAACTGATCCCTGCGGTACGCCACTGGTAACTGGGATCCAGGCTGAATATTTGTCATCCACCACCACTCTCTGACTTCTATCGGTTAGCCAGTTCGTTATCCAACTGGCCAAATTTCCCACTATCCCATGCCTCCTTACTTTCTTCATAAGCCTACCATGGGGAACTTTATCAAATGCCTTACTAAAATCCATGTACACTACATCCACTGCTTTACCTTCATCCACATGCTTGGTCACCTCCTCAAAGAATTCAATAAGACTTGTAAGGCAAGACCTACCCCTTCTAGTCTAGTAGCCTGAATCTCAGTATTCTCCTCAACAACATTGTCTTTTTCCTGTGTGAATACTGACGAAAAATATTCATTTAGCACCTCTCCTATCTCCTCGGACTCAACGCACAACTTCCCACTACTGTCCATGACTGGCCCTCATCTTACTCTAGTCATTTGTTTATTCCTGATATATCTATCGAAAGCTTTAGGGTTATCCTTGATCCTACCTGCCAAAGACTTCTCATGTCCCCTCCTGGCTCTTCTTAGCTCTCTCTTTAGGTCCTTCTGATCTAACCTGTAACTCTCAAGCACCCTAACTGAACCTTCATGTCTCATCTTTACATAAGCCTCCTTCTTCCTCTTGACAAGTGTTTCGACTGCTTTAGTAAACCACGGTTCCTTTGCTCGACCACTTCCTCCCTGCATGACAGGTACAAACTTACCAAGGACACGCAGTAGCTGTTCCTTGAACAAGCTCCACATTTCCATTTTGCCCATCCCCTGCAGTTTTCCTCTCCATCCGATGCATCCTACGTCTTGCCTCATCGCATCATAATTGCCTTTCCCCCAGATATAACTCTTGCCCTGCGGTATATACCTATCCCTTTCCATCACTAAAGTAAACGTAATCGAATTGTGGTCACTATCACCAAAGTGCTCACCTACCTCCAAATCTAACACCTGTCCTGATTCATTACCCAGTACCAAATCCAATATGGCCTCGCCTCTCGTTGGCCTATCTACATACTGTGTCAGGAAACCCTCCTGCACACATTGGACAAAAACAGACCCATCTAAAGTACTCGAACTATAGCGTTTCCAGTCAATATTTGGTAAGGTAAAGTCCCCCATAACAACTACCCTGTTGATTTCGCTCCTATCCAGAATCATCTTTGCAATCCTTTCCTCTACATCTCTGGAACTTTTCAGAGGCCTATAGAAAACCCTTAACAGGGTGACCTCTCCTTTCCTGTTTCTAACCTCGGCCCATACTACCTCAGTAGACGAGTCCTCATCAAACGTCCTTTCTGCCACCGTAATACTGTCCTTGACTAACAATGCATCCTCAACACTCTCTGGGCTAAGGAAGTTTCTCCTGAATTTCCTGTGGGATTTATGAGTGACCATCTTATATCGATGGCCCCGAATTCCGATCTCAAATTCTTATGGAAACATGTCCGTGTTTACCCTATTAAACTGCTCAAGACCCTCTACCTGAGCATCTCGCAGCTTTTTGTCTTCGTACAGACGGAAAATCCCTGCTCAGTTCTTCCTCCGAGTTGGATCCTTGAGTAAGTATATTTAAAAGTAACTTTGTGTTTTCCTGGGGGGATAAATCCTTACAAACGAAAGACCTCAGTCCAAATTGGAACTTTAGCAATTATTGGTGTTTGACACACAATTAAATATTTATCGAGATTTTAGTCGTTATAAATGTATTCATGAATTTTCACAGCATTTCAAGCAAAAAGGCAGAAAAACCCCCCAAGAGAAAAGTTCCATGCAAGAAGCAGCAAAGAGATAAAAGCTCGCTAACCCGGGTGACGAGAATGCCCAGAAGTGTCCATTCTCTTGTCAACAAGATTTACTTTTGGGAGGCCTTTCAAAAGGTTCAAAGCAGAAACTTGCAAAGAGGTTTTTCGTAACTTTAAGAAGTGGAATGATCAGTGGATGGATTGTCCCGACAGACACTGACGACACTTCAAACGCACTCCATTGGCTGGAAAGCGATTTCAGGTGCCATATGGTCACGAAAGGTGTTATAGAAATGCATGCTCTCTTTTCTTTCTCTCAACATGCCTTTTTACATAGGTTGTTGTTCACTCTCGTGAGCAGAATATCCTCTGTGATTAGATTCTCCATAACAGCCAAACTGTCCTCTCAGACCTTACACCTGTCTCTTCTTCTGGAGGTTTTGTATTTGACTACATTGTCTGACAAAGCCTGGATTTCCTCATTAGGATCATTAGAATTTCAAAGATTGCCTTACCCTTTCTGAAGTTGCGCTGATGTTAAATTGCAGCCAGTGAATTCTTCACACCTGGTGCCAGAATCCTAACTCACAGCGGGAATCACGCGACACGATTGGCTTTCACTGTGAAACTGAAACAGTTCACATAAACTGTGCTCCATTAACCAAACTACAGTCCTGGACTGAAATGGTCCGAATCTCCGGCAGAACATTTGTACGTTTCCTATTAGAGCCCCTTCCACCCTCATGGCGCTGGACTGAGACTGGACAGCTAGTGTTCACGTTTGTGTTGGTCACATGTCCATTGGAAAGTGGATTTTAATTCACATTCTGAAAAGCTTCTTTTCTGGTGCAGACTTTAGCCTGCCTGAGCTTTTAGATCGGATCGGGCGGTGGTTCCCTCTCCTACGAAAGGTTGAGGGGTGACCGTTGAAACCTTTAAAATTAGGAAAGGGATTAATGGAAGAAACAGGGAGAATGTTTTCATGTGAGTGAGACGAGAAATGGAGGCTTTAAATATCCGATTCACACTCGTTAATGCATTGGGATATTGAGAGAAACTTCTTTACCCAGAGAGTGGGGAGAATGTGGGACTCGCTCCCACATGGAATGGGGAGAATGTGGGACTCGCTCCCACAGGGAATGGGGAGAATGTGGGACTCGCTCCCACATGGAATGGGGAGAATCTGGAACTCGCTCCCACAGGGAGTGGGGAGAATGTGGGACTCACTCCCACAGGGAGTGGGGAGAATGTGGGACTCGCTCCCACAGGGAGTGGGGAGAATGTGGAACTCTCTCCCACAGGGAGTGGGGAGAATGTGGGACTCGCTCCCACAGGGAGTGGGGAGAATGTGGGACTCGCTCCCACAGGGAGTGGGGAGAATGTGGGACTCACTCCCACAGGGAGTGGGGAGAATGTGGGACTCGCTCCCACAGGGAATGGGGAGAATGTGGGACTCGCTCGGCCCAGATTTACACTGATTTACCCTGATTTACCCAGATTTAGGGTATCTGCAGGGGCTGTTTAGCACAGGGCTAAATCGCTGGCTTTGAAAGCAGACCAAGGCAGGCCAGCAGCACGGTTCAATTCCGGAACAGTCTCCCCAAACAGGCTCCGGAATGTGGCGACTAGGGGCTTTTCACAGTAACTTCATTGAAGCCTACTTGTGACAATAAGCGATTTTCATTTCATTTCAAGTCCCTGGCGCCAACCACTCCGGCGTCAACCGCCTCCGAAATTGCAGAATGCTTCACTTTCTAGGGGGCTGGGTTGACGCTGGAGTGGTTCCCGCAGCTCCAGCCGACGCCGAAGGGCCAGCGCAAGTTTGCTCATGCGCAGAACGGGCAGCGTATTTCCACACAGGCGTGGACCGGCCGGTGTAGTTCTGTGCATGCACAGGGGTTCCCTTCTCCGCGCCGGCCCCCCCCCCCCAGGCCCCCACGGAACCAGCCTGCCCGCCAGCTAAGCCAATGCCCTGCAGGGGGCTAGCAGGGACCCAGAGTAAATCTCGCAGCTTTTGATGCGGATACGGGCCCCTCACATCCGGTTTGGAGTCTGCGCATGCGCCCGGCGGCGGCCTCGCTGAGCTCCATGGCGGACTCAGACTCATGGCGGAGCCAGATGCAAAAATTAGACTCCTCAATCGGCCACGTGCCCGAGCACACCCCGGCCGCTTATAAGGGCCCCCTCCCTGGTGTCCGACTCCTGCGCCCCCCCCCACCAGGGCGGCTGCGTTCGAGTCCTCAGCCACCACGCCAGCATCCCGACCGGCAATAGCAGGTTAGTTCCACGCCTTCGGGAACTCGCCCGGTCAGGGGTGGAGCGTCTGGGCTGGCCTCTGGCAATGGGCCCCCAGCCGCGCGGCTTACTCTGCGATCACCCCGATTCTCGGGTCCTGGAGAATCGCCGGACCGCCGCTGGGCCCGGTTTCGGTGCGGGGCAGGGGAGAATCCACCCCCAGAGCTCTGCAATCTCTCACCATCTAGATCATAGAATCACAGAGCTTACAGTGCAGAAGGACACCATTCAGCCCATCGAGTCTGCACCGGCTCTTGGAAAGAGCACCCTACTTAAGCCCACACCTCCACTCTATCCACATAACCCAATAACCCCATCTAACCCAGATAATCAGCTTCTTTTTTATTCTTCCTGCCAAAATGGACAATTTTCCCACATTCCCCATCTGGCAGACCTTTGTCCATTCACTTTTTGTAGCTTCCTTATGTCCTCTTTACAATTTACTTTCCCATCTATCTTTGTGTCATCAGCACATTTTGCAATCATCCCTTTATCCAAGTCATTTATATAAATGGTTAGAAGTTGAGGCCCCAGCACTGATCCCTGTGGCACACCTCTTGTCACATCGCAGCAACCTGAAAAAGACCCATTTATGCCTACTCTCTGCTTCCTGTCAGCTAGCCCATCTTTGATCCATGCCAATATGTTGCCCCCTACACCATAAAATTTGACGTGGCATCTTATCAAATGCCTTCTGGAAATCTCAGTACAGTACATCCACGGGTTCCCCTTTATCCACAGCACATGTTACTACCCCGCAATAGGTTGGTTAAATATGATTTCCCTTTCACAAAACCATGTTGACTCTGCCAGATTACCATAAACGTATCCAAGTTTCCTACTGTAACTTCTTTAATAATAGCTGTAACATTTTTCCAAGGCAGATGTTAAGCTTACAGACCTGTAGTTTCATGCTTTCTGTCTCCCTCCCTTTTTAAATAATGGAGTTACATTTGCTATCTTCCAATCCAATGCGACCTTCCCCGAATCTAGAAAGTTTTCAAAAATTAAAACCAATGCATCAATTATCTCATTAGCCACTTTTTAAGATCCTAGGATGAAGTCCATCTGGACCCGGACACTTGTCAACCCACAGCTTCAACAATTTACTCTGGTATTTGTAATTTTCTCGAGTTCCTCCTTCCCTTTTCCTGATTTATAGCTCCTTCTGGGATTTACTTATATCCTCGATAGTGAAGACTGATGCAAAGTGATACTGTGCCTTCAGATAATGTAATAATAATAATCTTTTATTGTCACAAGTATGAAGTTATTGTGAAAAGCTCCTGTCACCAAATGTCACCAAATGTCACCAAGGTTCAGCAGGTCGATGGAGGATTGGAAGGACCAAGGGAAGTTGTGGCAGCAGAAAGAATCACCATTGTAGGTGGTTCCCTGGTTAGGATTATATTGATGAGAATGGGAGCAGGTGAGACTGTCCCATCCAGCTGGGTGACAGAGGAGGGGTGTTGGAGGAGGATAATGTGGTCAATCGTGTCAAAGGCGGCAGACAGGAGGAGAAGGGTAAGGAGGGAAACAGTCGCAGACACAGACTGGATGTTGTTGTGACTTCGATCAGAGCCGTTTTGGTACGGTGACAGGGACAGGAACCTGATTGGAGTGAATCAAACATGGAGTTCCAGGGATGAAAGGGTTGCCTCACAGCGCCAGGGACCGGGGTTCAATCTGGCCTTGGGTCACTGTCTGTGTGGAGTTTGTACATTTGCCCCGTGTCTGCGTGGATTTCCTCCGGGTGCTCCGGTTTCCTCCCACAGTCCAAAGATGTGCGGGTTAGGTGGGTTGGCCATGATAAATTGCCCCTCAGGGTCCAAAGGTTAGGTGGGATATGGGGATGAGTTGGGGGAGTGGACCTAGATGGGTCTGCCGGAGGGTCAGTGCAGACCTGCCAATCCCTTCTGCACTTTAGGGATTCTGCAGGGATGCCAATGATTGTGTGATGAAAATCAGGGACAGGCAAACAGCTTGAATTGGAAGATTGCAAAGATCTCAGAACTGGAGGGGGTGGGGGGCAAGGCCATGAGGGGTTGGGAGTGGGGGGGGGGCGGGAATGTTGGAACCATCAAGAGGTTAAATGGTCCCCCGCAGCTCAATGATGCCAAGACACTATTTAAATACAGACGGCGGGTGAGTGGTGCACCCAGCTGTGCTTTATATCCCAAACTCAGTATCACTAAAAAGACAGACACAGAAACAAAATCCTGAGGTGCTGGAGATCTGGAATAAAAGAATAAAAGCTGCAAATACTCAGCAGGTCAGGTAGCACCTGCGGAGGGAGAAACAGAATGAACCTTTCAGTTCTTTGGCCAGAATATAACCTGGGACTTGTGTCAGAGCTCTTTCTGGGATCCTGCTGTGCACACACCGGCTGGATTTTTCCTACGTTACAGCAGTGTCTGCACTCCAATAGTTCATTACAATAGTTCATTGGCGTTAAGCACTTGGGACATCCTGAGGTCAACAAAATCCAGTAGGAATGGGAGACTCTTTAAAAGGGGATTGCTGCTTGTGGGGCTGAGCTATCCGGGGAATGACAGGCAGAACAACAAGAGCAGAGTCAGAACCGGCAGGAACCTGTCTCCAGCTTCCTGCAGTCACAATGTTCTTAAATCCACTGAGCCTGGAAGAGCCGCTGCTCACCGCATCTTTCTAAAGCTAATACCTCGTGTGTTTCGCACTTTGAAAGGATTGACCTGCATCCAAAGTTCTGGCTAAATGTTAAAGTCCTAATCAGTTAAATTAACACATCCTCCGTCTGCTGTGTGTCACTTCACATCAGCCCCGACAGGGCAGAGCAGAGCAGCACACATCCACCACTCAGTCTGAACTTCACCTTGTGTTCTGCAGCAAACCGCCAGGCAATTAGTCAGTAGCTCAGCAACAAAGGGGCAGTCAGCGTGGAGTCTATCTAATTAGTCATATCAACGGAAAATTCGCCCCTGAAATTTCCACAGCATTGGTCTGTAAATCAGGATTGACTCTGACTTTCCCCAGCCACCTCATCGAGTTTCTCTCTCCATATCCTCCAGTCTGATTCGCTCCTTCCTCATTACCGGCAACCACTGACTTCTGGCTATTTTCTCCTACCAGATTTTTTATTATCTCAGGATAATGGGCACGGATAGAATTTAAATCTGCTCCTGAGTTACTGAGATTTGCTCTGATTTACTCTGATTTACCCTGATTTACTCTGATTTACTCTGATTTACCCTGATTTACCCTGATTTACCCAGATTTACATTGATTTACCCTGATTTACTCTGATTTACCCTGATTTACTCTGATTTACTCTGATTTACCCTGATTTACTCTGATTTACTCTGATTTACCCTGATTTACTCTGATTTACTCTGATTTACCCAGATTTACTCTGATTTACCCAGATTTACTCTGATTTACTCTGATTTACCCAGATTTACATTGATTTACCCTGATTTACTCTGATTTACCCTGATTTACTCTGATTTACTCTGATTTACCCTGATTTACTCTGATTTACTCTGATTTACCCTGATTTACTCTGATTTACTCTGATTTACCCAGATTTACTCTGATTTACCCAGATTTACTCTGATTTACCCAGATTTACATTGATTTACCCTGATTTACTCTGATTTACCCTGATTTACTCTGATTTACCCAGATTTACCATGATTTACTCTGATTTACTCTGATTTACTCTGATTTACCCTGATTTACTGAGATTTACCCTGATTTACTCTGATTTACCCTGATTTACATTGATTTACTCTGATTTACTCTGATTTACTCTGATTTACCCTGATTTACCCAGATTTACCCTGATTTACTCTGATTTACCCTGATTTACTCTGATTTACTCTGATTTACCCTGATTTACTCTGATTTACTCTGATTTACTCTGATTTACCCTGATTTACTCTGATTTACCCAGATTTACATTGATTTACCCTGATTTGCTCTGATTTACCCTGATTTACTCTGATTTACCCTGATTTACTCTGATTTACCCTGATTTACTCTGATTTACCCAGATTTACATTGATTTACCCTGATTTGCTCTGATTTACCCTGATTTACTCTGATTTACTCTGATTT
The DNA here is from genome assembly GCF_047496885.1 of Scyliorhinus torazame. Classification (NCBI taxonomy): domain Eukaryota; kingdom Metazoa; phylum Chordata; class Chondrichthyes; order Carcharhiniformes; family Scyliorhinidae; genus Scyliorhinus; species Scyliorhinus torazame. Next base: position 3,596,652 of record NC_092717.1, read on the forward strand.
ACCCAGATTTACTCTGATGTACCCTGATTTACTCTGATTTACCCTGATTTACTCTGATTTACCCAGATTTACATTGATTTACCCTGATTTGCTCTGATTGACCCTGATTTACTCTGATTTACTCTGATTTACCCAGATTTACTCTGATTTACCTAGATTTACTCTGATTTACCCTGATTTACTGTGATTTACTCTGATTTACTCTGATTTACATTGATTTACTCTGATTTACATTGATTTACTCTGATTTACTCTGATTTACCCAGATTTACATTGATTTACTCTGATTTACCCAGATTTACTCTGATTTACCCTGATATACACTGATTTACCCAGATTTACTCTGATTTACCCAGATTTAACCTGATTTACTCTGATTTACCCAGATTTACTCTGATCTACTCTGATTTACTCTGATTTACCCAGATTTACCCAGATTTACCCTGATTTACTCTGATTTACTCTGATTTACCCAGATTTACCCTGATTTACTCTGATTTACTCTGATTTACTCTGATTTACCCTGATTTACTCTGATTTACCCAGATTTACTCTGATTTACCCAGATTTACCCTGATTTACTCTGACTTACCCTGATTTACTCTGATTTACCCTGATTTACTCTGATTTACTCTGATTTACTCTGATTTACCCTGATTTACCCTGATTTACTCTCATTTACTCTGATTTACCCAGATTTACCCTGATTTACTCTGATTTACCCTGATTTACTCTGATTTACCCTGATTTACCCTCATTTACTCTGATTTACTCTGATTTACCCTGATTTACTCTGATTTACCCTGATTTACCCTGATGTACTCTGATTTGCTCTGATTTACCCTGATTTACCCTGATTTACTCTGATTTACCCTGATTTACCCTGATTTACTCTGATTTACTCTGATTTACTCTGATTTACCCTGATTTACTCTGATTTACCCAGATTTACCCAGATTTACTCTGATTTACCCTGATTTACTCTGATTTACCCTGATTTACATTGATTTACTCTGATTTACTCTGATTTACTCTGATTTACCCTGATTTACCCAGATTTACCCTGATTTACTCTGATTTACTCTGATTTACCCTGATTTACTCTGATTTACTCTGATTTACTCTGATTTACTCTGATTTACCCTGATTTACTCTGATTTACCCAGATTTACATTGATTTACCCTGATTTACTCTGATTTACCCAGATTTACATTGATTTACCCTGATTTGCTCTGATTTACCCTGATTTACTCTGATTTACTCTGATTTACCCAGATTTACTCTGATGTACCATGATTTACTCTGATTTACCCTGATTTACTCTGATTTACCCAGATTTACATTGATTTACCCTGATTTGCTCTGATTGACCCTGATTTACTCTGATTTACCCTGATTTACCCTGATTTACTCTGATTTACCCTGATTTACCCTGATTTACTCTGATTCACCCTGATTTACCCTGATTTACTCTGATTTACTCTGATTTACTCTGATTTACCCTGATTTACTCTGATTTACCCAGATTTACCCAGATTTACTGAGATTTACCCTGATTTACTCTGATTTACCCTGATTTACATTGATTTACTCTGATTTACTCTGATTTACTCTGATTTACACTGATTTACCCTGATTTACTCTGATTTACTCTGATTTACCCAGATTTACCCTGATTTACTCTGATTTACCCTGATTTACTCTGATTTACCCTGATTCACCCTGATTTACTCTGATTTACTCTGATTTACCCTGATTTACTCTGATTTACCCTGATTTACCCTGATGTACTCTGATTTACTCTGATTTACCCTGATTTACCCTGATTTACTCTGATTTACCCTGATTTACCCTGATTTACTCTGATTTACTCTGATTTACTCTGATTTACCCTGATTTACTCTGATTTACTCTGATTTACCCTGATTTACTCTGATTCACTCTGATTTACCCTGATTTACTCTGATTTACTCTGATTTACTCTGATTTACTCTGATTTACCCAGATTTACTCTGATTTACCCAGATTTACATTGATTTACCCTGATTTACTCTGATTTACCCAGATTTACATTGATTTACCCTGATTTGCTCTGATTTACCCTGATTTACTCTGATTTACTCTGATTTACCCAGATTTACTCTGATGTACCATGATTTACTCTGATTTACCCTGATTTACTCTGATTTACCCAGATTTACATTGATTTACCCTGATTTGCTCTGATTGACCCTGATTTACTCTGATTTACCCTGATTTACCCTGATTTACTCTGATTTACTCTGATTTACCCTGATTTACCCTGATTTACTCTGATTTACCCTGATTTACCCTGATTTACTCTGATTTACTCTGATTTACTCTGATTTACCCTGATTTACTCTGATTTACCCAGATTTACCCAGATTTACTGAGATTTACCATGATTTACTCTGATTTACCCTGATTTACATTGATTTACTCTGATTTACTCTGATTTACTCTGATTTACTCTGATTTACCCTGGTTTACCCAGATTTACCCTGATTTACTCTGATTTACCCTGATTTACTCTGATTTACTCTGATTTACCCTGATTTACTCTGATTTACTCTGATTTACTCTGATTTACTCTGATTTACCCTGATTTACTCTGATTTACCCAGATTTACATTGATTTACCCTGATTTGCTCTGATTTACCCCGATTTACTCTGATTTACCCTGATTTACTCTGATTTACCCTGATTTACTCTGATTTACCCAGATTTACATTGATTTACCCTGATTTGCTCTGATTTACCCTGATTTACTCTGATTTACTCTGATTTACCCAGATTTACTCTGATGTACCCTGATTTACTCTGATTTACCCTGATTTACTCTGATTTACCCAGATTTACATTGATTTACCCTGATTTGCTCTGATTGACCCTGATTTACTCTGATTTACTCTGATTTACCCAGATTTACTCTGATTTACCTAGATTTACTCTGATTTACCCTGATTTACTGTGATTTACTCTGATTTACTCTGATTTACATTGATTTACTCTGATTTACATTGATTTACTCTGATTTACTCTGAATTACCCAGATTTACATTGATTTACTCTGATTTACCCAGATTTACTCTGATTTACCCTGATATACACTGATTTACCCAGATTTACTCTGATTTACCCAGATTTACTCTGATTTACCCAGATTTACCCTGATTTACTCTGATTTACCCAGATTTACTCTGATTTACTCTGATTTACTCTGATTTACCCAGATTTACCCAGATTTACCCTGATTTACTCTGATTTACTCTGATTTACCCAGATTTACCCTGATTTACTCTGATTTACTCTGATTTACTCTGATTTACCCTGATTTACTCTGATTTACCCAGATTTACTCTGATTTACCCAGATTTACCCTGATTTACTCTGACTTACCCTGATTTACTCTGATTTACCCTGATTTACTCTGATTTACTCTGATTTACTCTGATTTACTCTGATTTACCCTGATTTACCCTGATTTACTCTGATTTACCCAGATTTACCCGGATTTACTCTGATTTACCCTGATTTACTCTGATTTACCCTGATTTACCCTGATTTACTCTGATTTACTCTGATTTACCCTGATTTACTCTGATTTACCCTGATTTACCCTGATTTACTCTGATCTACTCTGATTTACTCTGATTTACCCAGATTTACCCAGATTTACCCTGATTTACTCTGATTTACTCTGATTTACCCAGATTTACCCTGATTTACTCTGATTTACTCTGATTTACCCTGATTTACTCTGATTTACCCAGATTTACTCTGATTTACCCAGATTTACCCTGATTTACTCTGACTTACCCTGATTTACTCTGATTTACCCTGATTTACTCTGATTTACTCTGATTTACTCTGATTTACCCTGATTTACCCTGATTTACTCTCATTTACTCTGATTTACCCAGATTTACCCTGATTTACTCTGATTTACCCTGATTTACTCTGATTTACCCTGATTTACCCTCATTTACTCTGATTTACTCTGATTTACCCTGATTTACTCTGATTTACCCTGATTTACCCTGATGTACTCTGATTTGCTCTGATTTACCCTGATTTACCCTGATTTACTCTGATTTACCCTGATTTACCCTGATTTACTCTGATTTACTCTGATTTACTCTGATTTACCCTGATTTACTCTGATTTACCCAGATTTACCCAGATTTACTCTGATTTACCCTGATTTACTCTGATTTACCCTGATTTACATTGATTTACTCTGATTTACTCTGATTTACTCTGATTTACCCTGATTTACCCAGATTTACCCTGATTTACTCTGATTTACCCTGATTTACTCTGATTTACTCTGATTTACCCTGATTTACTCTGATTTACTCTGATTTACTCTGATTTACTCTGATTTACCCTGATTTACTCTGATTTACCCAGATTTACATTGATTTACCCTGATTTACTCTGATTTACCCAGATTTACATTGATTTACCCTGATTTGCTCTGATTTACCCTGATTTACTCTGATTTACTCTGATTTACCCAGATTTACTCTGATGTACCATGATTTACTCTGATTTACCCTGATTTACTCTGATTTACCCAGATTTACATTGATTTACCCTGATTTGCTCTGATTGACCCTGATTTACTCTGATTTACCCTGATTTACCCTGATTTACTCTGATTTACTCTGATTTACCCTGATTTACCCTGATTTACTCTGATTCACCCTGATTTACCCTGATTTACTCTGATTTACTCTGATTTACTCTGATTTACCCTGATTTACTCTGATTTACCCAGATTTACCCAGATTTACTGAGATTTACCCTGATTTACTCTGATTTACCCTGATTTACATTGATTTACTCTGATTTACTCTGATTTACTCTGATTTACACTGATTTACCCTGATTTACTCTGATTTACCCAGATTTACCCTGATTTACTCTGATTTACCCTGATTTACTCTGATTTACCCTGATTTACCCTGATTTACTCTGATTTACTCTGATTTACCCTGATTTACTCTGATTTACCCTGATTTACCCTGATGTACTCTGATTTACTCTGATTTACCCTGATTTACCCTGATTTACTCTGATTTACCCTGATTTACCCTGATTTACTCTGATTTACTCTGATTTACTCTGATTTACCCTGATTTACTCAGATTTACTCTGATTTACCCTGATTTACTCTGATTTACTCTGATTTACCCTGATTTACTCTGATTTACTCTGATTTACTCTGATTTACCCAGATTTACTCTGATTTACCCAGATTTACATTGATTTACCCTGATTTACTCTGATTTACCCAGATTTACATTGATTTACCCTGATTTGCTCTGATTTACCCTGATTTACTCTGATTTACTCTGATTTACCCAGATTTACTCTGATGTACCATGATTTACTCTGATTTACCCTGATTTACTCTGATTTACCCAGATTTACATTGATTTACCCTGATTTGCTCTGATTGACCCTGATTTACTCTGATTTACCCTGATTTACCCTGATTTACTCTGATTTACTCTGATTTACCCTGATTTACCCTGATTTACTCTGATTTACCCTGATTTACCCTGATTTACTCTGATTTACTCTGATTTACTCTGATTTACCCTGATTTACTCTGATTTACCCAGATTTACCCAGATTTACTGAGATTTACCATGATTTACTCTGATTTACCCTGATTTACATTGATTTACTCTGATTTACTCTGATTTACTCTGATTTACTCTGATTTACCCTGATTTACCCAGATTTACCCTGATTTACTCTGATTTACCCTGATTTACTCTGATTTACTCTGATTTACCCTGATTTACTCTGATTTACTCTGATTTACTCTGATTTACCCTGATTTACTCTGATTTACCCAGATTTACATTGATTTACCCTGATTTGCTCTGATTTACCCCGATTTACTCTGATTTACCCTGATTTACTCTGATTTACCCTGATTTACTCTGATTTACCCAGATTTACATTGATTTACCCTGATTTGCTCTGATTTACCCTGATTTACTCTGATTTACTCTGATTTACCCAGATTTACTCTGATGTACCCTGATTTACTCTGATTTACCCTGATTTACTCTGATTTACCCAGATTTACATTGATTTACCCTGATTTGCTCTGATTGACCCTGATTTACTCTGATTTACTCTGATTTACCCAGATTTACTCTGATTTACCTAGATTTACTCTGATTTACCCTGATTTACTGTGATTTACTCTGATTTACTCTGATTTACATTGATTTACTCTGATTTACATTGATTTACTCTGATTTACTCTGATTTACCCAGATTTACATTGATTTACTCTGATTTACCCAGATTTACTCTGATTTACCCTGATATACACTGATTTACCCAGATTTACTCTGATTTACCCAGATTTACTCTGATTTACCCAGATTTACCCTGATTTACTCTGATTTACCCAGATTTACTCTGATTTACTCTGATTTACTCTGATTTACCCAGATTTACCCAGATTTACCCTGATTTACTCTGATTTACTCTGATTTACCCAGATTTACCCTGATTTACTCTGATTTACTCTGATTTACTCTGATTTACCCTGATTTACTCTGATTTACCCAGATTTACTCTGATTTACCCAGATTTACCCTGATTTACTCTGACTTACCCTGATTTACTCTGATTTACCCTGATTTACTCTGATTTACTCTGATTTACTCTGATTTACCCTGATTTACCCTGATTTACTCTGATTTACCCAGATTTACCCGGATTTACTCTGATTTACCCTGATTTACTCTGATTTACCCTGATTTACCCTGATTTACTCTGATTTACTCTGATTTACCCTGATTTACTCTGATTTACCCTGATTTACCCTGATTTACTCTGATTTACTCTGATTTACCCTGATTTACCCTGATTTACTCTGATTTACCCTGATTTACCCTGATTTACTCTGATTTACTCTGATTTACTCTGATTTACCCTGATTTACTCTGATTTACCCAGATTTACCCAGATTTACTCTGATTTACCCTGATTTACTCTGATTTACCCTGATTTACTCTGATTTACTCTGATTTACTCTGATGTACTCTGATTTACCCTGATTTACTCTGATTTACTCTGATTTACCCTGATTTACTCTGATTTACTCTGATTTACCCAGATTTACCCTGATTTACTCTGATTTACCCAGATTTACTCTGATTTACCCTGATTTACTCTGATTTACCCAGATTTACCCTGATTTACTCTGATTTACCCTGATTTACTCTGATTTACCCAGATTTACCCTGATTTACTCTAATTTACCCTGATTTACTCTGATTTACCCTGATTTACTCTGATTTACTCTGATTTACCCAGATTTACCCTGATTTACTCTGATTTACCCTGATTTACTCTGATTTACCCAGATTTACCCTGATTTACTCTGATTTACCTAGATTTACTCTGATTTACCCTGATTTACTGTGATTTACTCTGATTTACTTTGATTTACATTGATTTACTCTGATTTACCCAGATTTACTCTGATTTACCCTGATATACACTGATTTACCCAGATTTACTCTGATTTACCCAGATTTACTCTGATTTACCCAGATTTACCCTGATTTACTCTGATTTACCCAGATTTACTCTGATTTACTCTGATTTACTCTGATTTACCCAGATTTACCCAGATTTACCCTGATTTACTCTGATTTACTCTGATTTACCCAGATTTACCCTGATTTACTCTGATTTACTCTGATTTACTCTGATTTACCCTGATTTACTCTGATTTACCCAGATTTACTCTGATTTACCCAGATTTACCCTGATTTACTCTGACTTACCCTGATTTACTCTGATTTACCCTGATTTACTCTGATTTACTCTGATTTACTCTGATTTACCCTGATTTACCCTGATTTACTCTGATTTACTCTGATTTACCCAGATTTACCCTGATTTACTCTGATTTACCCTGATTTACTCTGATTTACCCTGATTTACCCTGATTTACTCTGATTTACTCTGATTTACCCTGATTTACTCTGATTTACTCTGATTTACCCTGATTTACCCTGATTTACTCTGATTTACCCTGATTTACCCTGATTTACTCTGATTTACTCTGATTTACTCTGATTTACCCTGATTTACTCTGATTTACCCAGATTTACCCAGATTTACTCTGATTTACCCTGATTTACTCTGATTTACCCTGATTTACTCTGATTTACTCTGATTTACTCTGATTTACTCTGATTTACCCTGATTTACTCTGATTTACTCTGATTTACTCTGATTTACCCAGATTTACCCTGATTTACTCTGATTTACCCTGATTTACTCTGATTTACCCTGATTTACTCTGATTTACTCTGATTTACCCAGATTTACCCTGATTTACTCTGATTTACCCTGATTTACTCTGATTTACCCAGATTTACCCTGATTTACTCTAATTTACCCTGATTTACTCTGATTTACCCTGATTTACTCTGGTTTACTCTGATTTACCCAGATTTACCCTGATTTACTCTGATTTACCCTGATTTACTCTGATTTACCCAGATTTACCCTGATTTACTCTGATTTACTCTGATTTACTCTGATTTACCCTGATTTACTCTGATTTACCCAGATTTACTCTGATTTACCAGATTTACCCTGATTTACTCTGATTTACCCTGATTTACTCTGATTTACCCTGATTTACTCTGATTTACCCAGATTTACCCTGATTTACTCGGATTTACCCTGATTTACTCTGACTTACCCAGATTTACCCTGATTTACTCTGATTTACCCAGATTTACCCTGATTTACTCTGATTTACCCTGATTTACTCTGATTTACCCTGATTTACTCTGATTTACTCTGATTTACTCTGATTTACCCTGATTTACTCTGATTTACCCTGATTTACCCTGATTTACTCTGATTTACTCTGATTTACTCTGATTTACCCTAATTTACTCTGATTTACTCTGATTTACTCTGATTTACCCTGATTTACTCTGATTTACCCAGATTTAAATTGATTTACCCTGATTTACTCTGATTTACCCTGATTTACTCTGATTTACCCAGATTTATATTGATTTACCCTGATTTGCTCTGATTTACCCTGATTTATTCTGATTTACTCTGATTTACTCTGATTTACCCAGATTTACTCTGATTTACCCAGATTTACCCTGATTTACTCTGATTTACCCTGATTTACTCTGATTTACCCTGATTTACTCTGATTTACTCTGATTTACTCTGATTTACCCTGATTTACTCTGATTTACCCAGATTTACCCTGATTTACTCTGACTTACCCAGATTTACCCTGATTTACTCTGATTTACCCAGATTTACCCTGATTTACTCTGATTTACCCTGATTTACTCTGATTTACACTGATTTACTCTGATTTACTCTGATTTACCCTGATTTACCCTGATTTACCCTGATTTACTCTGATTTACTCTGATTTACTCTGATTTACTCTGATTTACCCTGATTTACTCTGATTTACCCTGATTTACTCTGATTTACCCTGATTTACTCTGATTTAGCCAGATTTACTCTGATTTACCCTGATTTGCTCTGATTTACAATGATTTACTCTGATTTACCCAGATTTACACTGATTTACCCTGATTTACATTGATTTACTCTGATTTACCCTGATTTGCCCAGATTTACTCTGATTTACCCAGATTTACCCTGATTTACTCTGATTTACCCTGATTTACTCTGATTTACCCTGATTTACTCTGATTTACCCTGATTTACTCTGATTTACCCTGATTTACTCTGATTTACCCTGATTTACCCTGATTTACTCTGATTTACCCTGATTTACTCTGATTTACCCTGATTTACTCTGATTTACTCTGATTTACCCTGATTTACCCTGATTTACTCTGATTTACCCTGATTTACTCTGATTTACTCTGATTTACTCTGATTTACCCTGATTTACTCTGATTTACTCTGATTTACCCTGATTTACTCTGATTTACCCTGATTTACTCTGATTTACCCTGAATTACCCTGATTTACTCTGATTTACCCTGATTTACTCTGATTTACTCTGATTTACCCAGATTTACCCTGATTTACTCTGATTTACCCTGATTTACTCTGATTTACCCAGATTTACCCTGATTTACTCTGATTTACCCTGATTTACTCTGATTTACCCTGATTTACTCTGATTTACTCTGATTTACCCGGATTTACATTGATTTACCCTGATTTGCTCTGATTTACTCTGATTTACCCTGATTTACTCTGATTTACCCAGATTTACTCTGATTTACTCTGATTTACCCTGATTTACTCTGATTTACCCAGATTTACATTGATTTACCCTGATTTGCTCTGATTTACCCTGATTTACTCTGATTTACCCTGATTTACTCTGATTTACCCTGATTTACTCTGATTTACTCTGATTTACCCTGATTTGCTCTGATTTACAATGATTTACTCTGATTTACCCAGATTTACACTGATTTACCCTGATTTACATTGATTTACTCTGATTTACCCTGATTTGCCCAGATGTACTCTGATTTACCCTGATTTACCCAGATTTAGGGTATCTGCAGGGGCTGTGACTATCTGCAGGGCCTGTTTAGCACAGGGCTAAATCGCTGGCTTTTAAAGCAGACCAAGGCAGGCCAGCAGCACGGTTCAATACCCGTACCAGCCTCCCCGAACAGGCGCCGGAATGTGGTGACTAGGGGCTTTTCACAGTAACTTCATTTTAAGCCTACTTGTAACAATAAGCGATTTTCATTTTATTTCATTTCATTTACTCTGATTTACCCTGATTTATCCTGATTTACCCTGCCTGAGTAGCCACTTCACAGATGGCCACACTGGGCTGAATAAGAATTAGTAACATCACCTGATCTATGGAAAAGATGTTTGCTCACAAATCCACGGATTACCCAGTGGAGTATTCGGAATGTGTAGCCACTCCCAGCACCGAGTTGGAGTGGAAATTCGCAAAACATCAGGGCCCAAATTTGTGCTTTCCAAATCATGGCCGTGTATAGAGGATGGTGGAATATAAACCCCACTGAGGCCCCCAGAGCCTGCCCCGGGCTCTGATTCCACTAAGTTCAGTGAGCGGTCCCACTGGGCCACGGGAACCAGGGCAGTGAAGCGGCATTCACCGTTACCCAGGGACAGGGGGTGCCCATGTGGGCAATGCACCGACCTGCGCCGCTCCACCCTCAGCCTGGTGGAGATGGCGGCTCCACTCCCTCCTCCCCGCCGGATCCAACAACTTGCTGCCTTGCACATGAATTACTCATTGAACTGCCTTCAGCCACTGAAGCGCTGGTGCTGAACGGCGTAAGGACCGGCGCAGACCGCCAAGGGCCGAAGGGTTTGTGTGTGTGGTAGACCTCAATGACCGATTTAAAGAGCTGTCTGTGCTGACCCTCTCTCTAGTGAATGGATGGGAATAAGAGAGTCTCTGTCCTGCCAGAGGAAATTGCCCTTAAACATCTCTTAAAGGGTTTTTAAAACTTAGAATTTCACATTTTAAGAGTTGTATTGCGGTTAAAGTAGTTGTTTTTCCTTGGAGCAGAGGTGATTGTGGGGGCATAATTGAGATGTATAAAATTCTGGGGGGCACAGATAGAGTAGACAGGAAGAAACGTGTCCACTTGGTGGAGGGGCAGAGACCAGGAGGCAGAGACCAGGGGGCAGAGACCAGGGGCAGTGACCAGGGGGCAGAGACCAGGGGGCAGAGACCAGGGGGCAGTGACCAGGGGGCAGAGACCAGGGGGCAGAGGCCAGGGGCAGTGACCAGGGGGCAGAGACCAGGGGGCAGAGACCAGGGGCAGTGACCAGGAGGCAGAGACCAGGGGGCAGAGACCAGGGGGCAGAGACCAGGGGCAGAGACCAGGGGGCAGAGACCAGGGGCAGTGACCAGGAGGCAGAGACCAGGGGGCAGAGACCAGGGGCAGTGACCAGGGGGCAGAGACCAGGAGGCAGAGACCAGGGGCAGTGACCAGGGGGCAGAGACCAGGGGGCAGAGACCAGGGGCAGTGACCAGGAGGCAGAGACCAGGGGGCAGAGACCAGGGGCAGTGACCAGGAGGCAGAGACCAGGGGGCAGAGACCAGGGGCAGTGACCAGGGGGCAGAGACCAGGGGGCAGAGACCAGGGGGCAGTGACCAGGAGGCAGAGACCAGGGGGCAGAGACCAGGGGCAGTGACCAGGAGGCAGAGACCAGGGGGCAGAGACCAGGGGGCAGAGACCAGGGGCAGAGACCAGGGAGCAGAGACCAAGGGGCAGAGACCAGGGGCAGTGACCAGGGGGCAGAGACCAGGGGGCAGAGACCAGGGGTAGAGACCAGGGGCAGTGACCAGGGGCAGAGACCAGGGGGCAGAGACCAGGGGCAGTGACCAGGGGGCAGAGACCAGGGGGCAGAGACCAGGGGGCAGAGACCAGGGGGCAGAGACCAGGGGGCAGAGACCAGGGGCAGTGACCAGGGGGCAGAGACCAGGGGCAAAGACCAGGGGCAGAGACCAGGGGCAGAGACGAGGGGCAGAGACCAGGGGGCAGAGACCAGGGGGCAGAGACCGGGGGCAGTGACCAGGGGGCAGAGACCAGGGGCAGAGACCAGGGGGCAGAGACGAGGGGCAGTGACCAGGGGGCAGAGACCAGGGGGCAGAGACCAGGGGCAGAGACCAGGGGGCAGAGACGAGGGGCAGTGACCAGGGGGCAGAGACCAGGGGGCAGAGACCAGGGGCAGAGACCAGGGGGCAGTGACCAGGGGGCAGTGACCAGGGGGCAGTGACCAGGGGGCAGAGACCAGGGGGCAGAGACTGAAGGTGAGGGGCAGGAGGGGGCGTGCCGAAACCGTTTTTACCCAGGGGGCGGTGGGAGACTGAAAGGGTGGTGGAGGCAGAGACCCTCATAACATTTCAGAAGTATTTAGATGTGGACTTGCGCTGCCAGGGCAGACACGGCTATGGGCCCAGTGGTGGGAAATGGGATTAGAAAAGCTAGGTGGTTGTTTTTGACTGGCTCAGACAGGATGGGCCGAAGGGCCTTTTCTGTGCTGTGGGACTCTGAGTGTAGTGGAGGGATAGGAGGAAGGTGAGGGAGTGTGCGTGTGCAATGTGCTATCACAGGGACAGTGTGTGGCTGGGGTTTATCAGCACAGGAGGTGAGTGGATGGTTTAGAGGAAGGTTGGGCGGACCCCGGGGACAGGCACATTTCACTGCGCCGGGTTTTGTACAAAAAGAATTGAAAGGAGCTAATCCAATAATAGGATCTCAGTTCCCGATCCGCCATAATTCGATCAGGACAAACCTTGAAAGGTGAACGGGCGGCGCGATGATATTACAGCCATTTGATTAGCAGAGGTGCAATTAAATCAAGGTCCTGGACTCTGATTTATTGAGACTAAAGGAGAGGCATTAGCGAGCGCACTGCACTCAACATATCATTCACTTCTAAATATGTTTCACTGACTGCCCCTCAGTAGTTTGAGATTAGCCCAGCCAGCCCCCTGTACCGGGGGGCGGGGGGGGGGGGGGGGGATTATTGCTAAACTCTGGGCTCAAATACAAAGCAGGGGGCGCGTTGAAAGTTGGACATTATTAATTTGTATTTAAACTGACCTCTGCAGTTGTGAAATGATTTCATGCCGGGATTCAGATGGGCAGTTCGGGGCCGTCACTTTACGCTCTCAGAAAGCAGTTGGGCAAATTCAGTTTAAAATCGGTGTCCAATCCCAAAACACCGCACAAGTGTTCGCCCCTCGCCCCCGGGCGCTGGGTTACCTGGTCACAGATTGTAATCTTGCTTCTAGCCCGAGTGCTGAATGGCCTCCCGTTTTCCGGGGCTTACTGTTAATATCTTCCAGGAAAACAACCCGAAATGTTGGGATTGGGGAGTTCCGGACAGGGAATCTCATTCTGTTGTTATATCCAAACACAGCCAGGAATGAAACACACTTTCGCCTTGGCTTTAGGCATGATTCCCTCTCGCTCTGGATTAACCCAACATTAAATATACAACCTGTTACGGGTCGAGAAAGGAACGTTCACACCCGCAATGCCCCCCCCCCCCCACCCCCCTGGAAATGGTGCAATCTGCGTCCGGACCTGGGTTGGGGTTTGGGTTTAGCTGGGTTGGGGTTTAGCTGGGTTGGGGTTTAGCTGGGTTGGGGTTGGGGTTTAGCTGGGTTGGGGTTTAGCTGGGTTGGGGTTTGCTGGGTTGGGGTTTAGCTGGGTTGGGGTTTAGATGGGTTGGGGTTGGGGTTTAGCTGGGTTGGGGTTTAGTTGGGTTGGGGTTGGGGTTTAGCTGGGTTGGGGTTTAGTTGGGTTGGGTTTGGGGTTGAGCTGGGTTGGGGTTTAGCTGGGTTGGGGTTGGGGTTTAGCTGGGTTGGGGTTGAGCTGGGTTGGGGTTTAGCTGGGTTGGGGTTGGGGTTTAGCTGGGTTGGGGTTTAGCTGGATTGGGGTTTAGCTGGGTTGGGGTTGGGGTTTAGCTGGGTTGGGGTTTAGCTGGGTTGGGGTTGGGGTTTAGCTGGGTTGGGGTTGGGGTTTAGCTGGGTTGGGGTTTAGCTGGGTTGGGGTTGGGATTTAGCTGGTTGGGGTTGGGGTTTAGCTGGGTTGGGGTTTAGCTGGGTTGGGGTTTAGCTGGGTTGGGGTTGGGGTTTAGCTGGGTTGGGGTTGGGATTTAGCTGGTTTGGAGTTGGGGTTTAGCTGGGTTGGGGTTTAGCTGGGTTGGGGTTTAGCTGGGTTGGGGTTGGGGTTTAGCTGGGTTGGGTTTGGGGTTTAGCTGGGTTGGGGTTGGGGTTTAGCTGGGTTGGGGTTTAGCTGGGTTGGGGTTTAGCTGGGTTGGGGTTGGGGTTTAGCTGGGTTGGGGGTTAGCTGGGTTGGGGTTTGCTGGGTTGGGGTTGGGGTTTAGCTGGGTTGGGGTTTAGTTGGGTTGGGGTTGGGGTTTAGCTGGGTTGGGGTTTAGCTGGGTTGGGGTTTGCTGGGTTGGGGTTGGGGTTTAGCTGGGTTGGGGTTTAGTTGGGTTGGGGTTGGGGTTTAGCTGGGTTGGGGTTTAGTTGGGTTGGGTTTGGGGTTGAGCTGGGTTGGGGTTTAGCTGGGTTGGGGTTTAGCTGGATTGGGGTTTAGCTGGGTTGGGGTTTAGCTGGATTGGGGTTTAGCTGGGTTGGGGTTTAGCTGGGTTGGGGTTGGGGTTTAGCTGGGTTGGGGTTTAGCTGGGTTGGGGTTGGGATTTAGCTGGGTTGGGGTTGGGGTTTAGCTGGGTTGGGGTTTAGCTGGGTTGGGGTTTAGCTGGGTTGGGGTTGGGGTTTAGCTGGGTTGGGGTTGGGATTTAGCTGGTTTGGAGTTGGGGTTTAGCTGGGTTGGGGTTTAGCTGGGTTGGGGTTTAGCTGGGTTGGGGTTGGGGTTTAGCTGGGTTGGGTTTGGGGTTTAGCTGGGTTGGGGTTGGGGTTTAGCTGGGTTGGGGTTTAGCTGGGTTGGGGTTTAGCTGGGTTGGGGTTGGGATTTAGCTGGGTTGGAGTTGGGGTTTAGCTGGGTTGGGGTTTAGCTGGGTTGGGGTTTAGCTGGGTTGGGGTTGGGGTTTAGCTGGGTTGGGTTTGGGGTTTAGCTGGGTTGGGGTTGGGGTTTAGCTGGGTTGGGGTTTAGCTGGGTTGGGGTTTAGCTGGGTTGGAGTTGGGGTTTAGCTGGGTTGGGGTTGGGGTTTAGCTGGGTTGGAGTTGGGGTTTAGCTGGGTTGGGTTTAGCTGGGTTGGGTTTGGGGTTTTGCTGGATTGGGGTTTAGCTGGGTTGGGGTTTAGCTGGATTGGGGTTTAGCTGGATTGGGGTTTAGCTGGGTTGGGGTTTAGCTGGATTGGGGTTTAGCTGGGTTGGGGTTTAGCTGGGTTGGGGTTGGGGTTTAGCTGGGTTGGGGTTTAGCTGGGTTGGGGTTGGGATTTAGCTGGGTTGGGGTTGGGGTTTAGCTGGGTTGGGGTTTAGCTGGGTTGGGGTTTAGCTGGGTTGGGGTTGGGGTTTAGCTGGGTTGGGGTTGGGATTTAGCTGGTTTGGAGTTGGGGTTTAGCTGGGTTGGGGTTTAGCTGGGTTGGGGTTTAGCTGGGTTGGGGTTGGGGTTTAGCTGGGTTGGGTTTGGGGTTTAGCTGGGTTGGGGTTGGGGTTTAGCTGGGTTGGGGTTTAGCTGGGTTGGGGTTTAGCTGGGTTGGGGTTGGGGTTTAGCTGGGTTGGGTTTGGGGTTTAGCTGGGTTGGGGTTGGGGTTTAGCTGGGTTGGGGTTTAGCTGGGTTGGGGTTTAGCTGGGTTGGGGTTGGGATTTAGCTGGGTTGGAGTTGGGGTTTAGCTGGGTTGGGGTTTAGCTGGGTTGGGGTTTAGCTGGGTTGGGGTTGGGGTTTAGCTGGGTTGGGTTTGGGGTTTAGCTGGGTTGGGGTTGGGGTTTAGCTGGGTTGGGGTTTAGCTGGGTTGGGGTTTAGCTGGGTTGGAGTTGGGGTTTAGCTGGGTTGGGGTTGGGGTTTAGCTGGGTTGGAGTTGGGGTTTAGCTGGGTTGGGTTTAGCTGGGTTGGGTTTGGGGTTTTGCTGGATTGGGGTTTAGCTGGGTTGGGGTTTAGCTGGATTGGGGTTTAGCTGGGTTGGGATTTAGCTGTGTTGGAGTTGGGGTTTAGCTGGTTTGGGGTTTAGCTGGGTTGGGGTTTAGCTGGGTTGGGGTTTAGCTGGGTTGGGTTTGGGGTTTAGCTGGGTTGGGGTTTAGCTGGGTTGGGTTTATCTGGGTTGGGGTTTAGCTGGGTTGGGGTTTAGCTGGGTTGGGGTTGGGGTTTAGCTGGGTTGGGTTGAGCTGGGTTGGGGTTTAGCTGGGTTGGGGTTGGGATTTAGCTGGGTTGGGGTTGGGGTTTAGCTGGGTTGGGTTTAGCTGGGTTGGGGTTTAGTTGGGTTGGGGTTGGGGTTTTGCTGGGTTGGGGTTTAGTTGGGTTGGGGTTTAGCTGGGTTGGGGTTTAGCTGGGTTGGGTTTAGCTGGGTTGGGGTTTAGTTGGTTTGGGGTTGGGGTTTAGCTGGGTTGGGGTTTAGTTGGGTTGGGGTTGGGGTTTAGCTGGGTTGGGGTTTAGCTGGGTTGGGTTTAGCTGGGTTGGGGTTTAGTTGGGTTGGGGTTGGGGTTTAGCTGGGTTGGGTTTAGCTGGGTTGGGTTTAGCTGGGTTGGGGTTTAGTTGGGTTGGGGTTGGGGTTTAGCTGGGTTGGGGTTTAGCTGGGTTGGGTTTAGCTGGGTTGGGGTTTAGTTGGGTTGGGGTTGGGGTTTAGCTGGGTTGGGTTTAGCTGGGTTGGGGTTTAGCTGGGTTGGGGTTGGGGTTTAGCTGGGTTGGGGTTGGGGTTTAGCTGGGTTGGGTTTAGCTGGGTTGGGGTTTAGTTGGGTTGGGGTTGGGGTTTAGCTGGGTTGGGGTTTAGTTGGGTTGGGGTTGGGGTTTAGCTGGGTTGGGGTTTAGCTGGGTTGGGGTTTAGCTGGGTTGGGGTTTAGCTGGGTTGGGGTTGGGGTTTAGCTGTGTTGGGTTGAGCTGGGTTGGGGTTTAGCTGGGTTGGGGTTGGGATTTAGCTGGGTTGGGGTTGGGGTTTAGCTGGGTTGGGTTTAGCTGGGTTGGGGTTTAGTTGGGTTGGGGTTGGGGTTTAGCTGGGTTGGGGTTTAGTTGGGTTGGGGTTGTGGTTTAGCTGGGTTGGGGTTTAGCTGGGTTGGGGTTTGATGTGAGTCGGATATTTGTGCTTCAGTTGCTGTGCTGCCGGCAGAAGTCAGAGCAGAGACCCCGGTGCTCCAATGCTCAGGGACGGCGTAAGGGAGGAAGAGTGTTGTGTGTGTGTGTGTGTATCCCCGGGGGGTGGATCCCCCATTCACCCGGCAGCACAACCAGGGTTTGAGAAACTCTATAACTGCGGATGAACAGCGAATCCCTGCCTGAGTGCGCCTCTATTCAGGAATGAGAATCTGCGCTTTATTTAAACATTTTATTTGCTGCCGTGAGTATTCAAACATTCAGGAGCCAGGAAAGAGAGAGGAGGCTAAGGGAAAGATTCGATGTTATTGTCTGTTCCGCCTCTTCCCAGCTCTCGGGAATATCAGACACCGGGCTCCCTGCCGCCGTGTACTCTCTGACTTTCTTCCACTAAAACCTCGGGAAAGAATCCTTTCTTTCCCGCTCACTTCTTACATTTACAGCACTTCTTCTGTAATAAACCTGGTCACCAAAAAGTGCCAATTCACCAAAAGATGATCAATTTTATTATTTATTTTAGTATTAGATTAATTTTAGTATTTATTTTAGGGTTAGATTAATTTTAAAATGTAGTTTAGTATTTGAATGATTTTAGTATTAGATTGATTTTAGTACTCATTTTAGAATGCATTTTACTACGAGATTAATTTTAGTATTAGATTTATTTTAGTATTAGAGAAATATTCGTATTAGATTAATTTTAAAATGTATTTTAGTACTAGATTAATTTTAGTATTTATTTTAGTATTAGATTAATTTTAGTACTGGATTTATTTTAGTATTAGATTAATTTTAGTATTTATTTTAGTATTAGATTAATTTGAGTATTTATTTTAGTACTAGATTAATTTGAGTATTTATTTTAGACTGCATTACAGACCTGTTAACCGGGGAGTGATATTTGTTGGATTGCAATGGAACCCGGGACAGTGCTGAGAGTGTGTTTAGTTGTCAGCTAGCGGGCCGAGGGTCAGAGATGGCCCGGCTGGGCTGTCGGTGAAGGAAGACTGTGTGGAGGGAGATACCAGGGGAATTTGAGGGTCCAAATGTGCGAATAATTCTCAGCCAGGAGTTACACCGACTGGAAAAGCTTTAAGCACATTATCCGCTGGCAATTTGATGATAATCTAATTGTCAAGTAGGTTTGATTAAACCTCCTGAGCGATATTTACTGCAGTGGGTGCGGGGTGTCTAATGGAATTAAAAGCTGCTGATTGTAGCTGAATGCTGCTTTCACTGGAGGGTGACATTGAAGGTGGGAGCAGAGTGCCAACAACTTCCACACTCCAATCAAGGTGATTACAAATGTTCCCTCAGCTCTCCGGGATACATACAGAAATAGATATAATCCCAGTGTTTCCCAAATATTCTCCGGGAAGCAGCCGGTCTCCCGGCTCTGGGATTGAGATATCCTGGTTTCCAGGAGTCGGTGTGACTGTGAGAGAACCTCCAAGCAGCGTGTCCATGGTTAACAATATCCCTCACAAACAATACCGCTGTACAATCTTTGCAACAAATATCTGTGGGTATTTAAGGAACATGAAGGTCTGTGTTAATCAGCAAACATATCGGCCTCTATACTGTCGAGAATTCTCTCTATACACAACCCTGCCGTAAGTCTCCATATTTCCCCACAGTCTATCCTCCCTCGGTGTTAATCGGCACATTTATATTTTGGACAAATTAATATTCATCTGGGTCCAGGTGAACATATTTCAGTTGAATCCATATGTCTGCTCGGCGGTTTGCGGGTATAAAGACTCGTTTCCCACACTTGTTCCACAGTTAATCTGCCCCCTCTTCGTTGTTCAATCCGCGACTCGAAGAAATGTTTTATTGACACAAAATTCCCACTGTAGAGTGTGTAACATTCTGTTTTCCCCGGTGTTGATGCTGGCGGCAGAACCGTGTTACCGGCAAACAGGAGCAGTGAAAGGTGGAGATTTGTATTCATAAATTCACCTCCATTTGGGAATGAAATGTACCCGGTGTCCAGGATTTCTTGACAGTAACTCTCGTTCCCAGGGGCTCAGAGATGTGGAAATGAACATTCTCCTCATTGTGCTGTGAGGTTGAGGCAGTGCGGATAATGAAGCAGTTTCAGAATCACTCCGCAAGACTGCAAATTACAGAGTTTAAATCCTGACGGTGATCCAATTCACACATTCTAAAATCAAATCTAGCTGCCAGTGCGAAGTGAATGATGAAATAGTGAAATGTACAGAGTGCAAATCACACGGTGAATTTCTGTAATTGTGTGTGGGAGAATCCTGAATGATTCTCATTCCCGGAGGAATTTTTCCACCAAACTTCCTGGCTTGATTTGTTTTGAAACATTTTTAAAAATGTTTGTGAAATCCGGGACAGTGAAATTACAGCAAAATTTCAACCCGGGCGGAAAGCGGAATGCTCAGAAATGCAGCTCCGAATGTCACAACAACGAAAGTGGCAAATTTCTGCGCACCTTCCCGCTGCAAAGAGCAACATTAGACAGGAATGCTGGCGGTAAAAATCCCAGTGCACTCACACACAGAGAAAGTGTCCAGTTATTTAACTGGATCTTTATAAAATTGTCCTGTTTTTATAACCAATAACAGGTGCCCGAATGATCTTAACGACGATGTGGTATTTTCAGGATATTTCCAATGTCAGTTACACCCTCTCCCTCTCTCTCCCTCTCTCCCTCTCCCCCCCCCCCCCCCCCCCCCCCTCTCTCTGTCTCTCTCTGTCTCTCTCCCTCTCCTTCTCTCCCTCTCTACCTCCCTCTCTCTCCCTCTCTCCCTCTCCCTCTCTCTCCCTCTCCCTCTCTGTTTTTACTTTGTGGACAGAAAGTTGTCTTTGAGACATAGTGAGAACTAATTTATTGCGGAATTGAGATGCGCGGGAGGTGTTAAACTGGACTGACATTGGATTAAACTTGTTCTTGTGAAATGATCATTGGAAATGAAGCAATACAGGATCCGGAGGAATTCCCACTCTGGAGATAATAACCGCAGTTGGGGATAACAGTCTGGTGTGTTTGGGGGTCTGTGAGGAGCGAGGGTAAATTAATTCCACACAACGCAAACCCCGGCTCATCCAGGCAAATCTCATTTCCAGGCCGGAGCGGGAGAATGAACAGGAATGGAAGCTTTTCCCGGGATGAATGAGGGACTGTGGTTAGGCAGGCACATCCCACAGTCACTTAGCAATGAGCTCACATCAAACTAACAACATCACACATGGAGCCTGAAGCAAGGACATTTCTTCCGTTGAAAGGTTTTAATTTCAGACCCAGGAATCTGGGAGAAATACGATTGTGAAATATGCATCAGGAATGTGCAAACATTGTGCACATTGGCAGGGCGCAGACTGAACTCTTTACAATGAAATGGGAGCTACAGAGCCTGTCTGTATGTGTGTCTGTGGGTGTGTGGCAGGGGTGTTGTGGGGGTCAGTGTGTGGGTCTGTCAGCGGGTCTGGTGTGGGTCTGTATGTGGGAATGGTGTGGGTCTGTGTGGGGGTCTCGTGTGTGTCTGGTGTGGGTCTGTGTGAGGGTCTGTGTGTGGTTCAGTGTGTGGGTCTGTGTGTGGGTCAGTGCTCTGGGTCCCACACTGGACATATCCCACTCTGGGACCTGTGGCCGAGCTGCCAGAGCGCCTGCGCAGTTCCGGGTGATGCGCATGTGCAGTAGGGTGACCGTCCCCTGGAGGGCCGGCTCAGTGAGGTCAGTGGGCGCTGATTGGCTGCTGCCTGGGGGGGCGGGGCGCGGGAGGAGTGGGGACAGAGGCTGGCGGCAGCAGCAGAGAGTCCCGGGGCAGCATGGAGCAAAGCAGCCCCAAAACACAGCTCTCCTCCCGGGCCAACGCCTTCTCCATCGCCGCTCTCATCGCCACTGCCTCCTCCACTGGCAAGGAACTGCAGCAGAACACCATCAAACCCCTGGGTAAGTACCTGAACCTGTGCATAGACCCACATACTGACCCTCACACTGACCCTCACACTGACCCACATCTGTACCTCACTCACTGACCCTAACAATAACCCCCTCACACTGACCCTCACCCACATACTGACCCAGACCTGTACCTGTCTCACTGACTCACACTGACCCACACCTGTACCTGACCTACACACTGGCCCTCACACTAACCCACACAACAACCCTGTCCCTCACTCTGCGCTCCCTCCCAGCCAGCACTCACCCTCCACACTGTATCCCTCCATCGTCACACACTCACCCGCACTCCGCACTTTGCAAAGTTGCTCCGAAGTTCTGGAGTCTCGGAGCCTGTTCCTGGGGAAGATCCGAGAGCTGCGGCCGGGATTGGACTGGGATGCGATGGGGCTGGGATAGGGTTGCAATGGGGCTGGGATGGGGATGGGGCTGGGATGGGGATGGGGCTGGGATGGGGATGAGGCTGGGATGGGGATGGGGCTGGGATGGGGCTGGGGCTGGGATGGGGATGGGGCTGGGGTGGGGATGGGGATGGGCTGGGATGGGGATGGGGATTGGGCTGGGATGGGGATGGGGATTGGGCTGGGATGGGGATGGGGATGGGGCTGGGATTGGGACTGGGATGGGGATGGGGCTGGGATGGGGATGGGGCTGGGATGGGGCTGGGGCTGGGATGGGGATGGGGCTGGGGTGGGGATGGGGATGGGCTGGGATGGGGATGGGGATGGGGCTGGGATTGGGACTGGGATGGGGATGGGGCTGGGATGGGGATAGGGATGGGGATGGGGCTGGGATGGGGATGGGGCTGGGATGGGGCTGGGATGGGGACGGGGCTGGGATGGGGATGGGGCTGGGATGGGGCTGGGATGGGGACGGGGCTGGGATGGGGATGGGGCTGGGATGGGGCTAGGATGGGGATGCGGCTGGGATGGGGATGGGGCTGGGATGTTCACACTGACAATCCTCCTCTAACTCTCTCTCTCTCTCTGTCCCCCGGAGCAGAACAGCTGGTGGAGAAATCCTGCCGCCCGCACCCCCTGGAGGATTTGGGCAGCCTGGAGCTGGGCGATTACAGCGGCAGCTCCTCCCCGGGGTGCACAGAGCCCCTCATCCCCACCACTCCCACCGTGCCCACTGCCGAGATGGCCAAGATCAGCTGCAGCCTAGAGACCAAGGAGCTTTGGGACAAATTCCATGAACTGGGAACGGAGATGATCATCACCAAGTCTGGCAGGTGACAGCTTTCTGCTGCGGCACGGGATTGGCGGAGAAGTCAGCCCAAATCGTCCTGATCACAACCGGCTTCTGTCAGTGATCCCAGATCCCAGGTCCCAGGTCCCAGATCCCAGGTCCCAGGTCCCAGATCCCATATCTCAGATCTCAGATCCCAGATCCCATATCTCAGATCTCAGATCCCAGATCCCAGGTCTCAGATCCCACATCCCAGATCCCAGATCCCAGATCCCAGATCCCAGGTCCCAGGTCCCAGATCCCAGATCTCAGATCCCAGATCCCATATCTCAGATCTCAGATCCCAGATCCCAGGTCTCAGATCCCACATCCCAGATCCCAGATCCCAGGCCCCAGGTCCCAGATCCCAGATCCCATATCTCAGATCTCAGATCCCAGATCCCAGGTCTCAGATCCCAGATCTCACATCCCAGATCCCAGACCTCACATCCCAGATCTCACATCTCAGATTTCACATCTCAGATTTCACATCCCAGATCCCAGATCCCGGATTTCAGGCTCAGCTTTGGCAACGAATTAATTTGAAAGGCGAGGTTTCAGAGATGAGGCAATAATTTGCGAAGGGGACGTTTGGGATTTCAACTCTGGGTTATTCCCGCATTTTCGTTTCTCCATTTGCCCAGTTAGTGGAATCCCGGGAATTGGAGAGCTCTCGGCTCGGAGTTCCCATGGAAAGGTTGATGAGCACCGAGCTATTCTTCAATCAGAGCGAGCAGGAGAAGCCAGCCGGGACAGATTCTCCGCGCTGTATTTGGGATTTGGGTGAATGGAGAAAGTTCCCCCTGTCCAGGGGCAGGGTTACTGCTCCATTCAGCTTTCAACAATTCATTGTCTCCATAAACCGCGGACAATGTCTGCAAAACCCAAATAATTTAGAAATGATCAAGATGCGCAAATTAGTAATTAAATTGATCCAAATTCAAATTATTTCCCCTGTCGTTCACTCAAACCCAACGCTGTTGAACCAAGTTATTTCGGCTGTAATAATATTTAATCATTTATACACAGACATGACAATAGTATTAATAATGAGATTGCCACCATCACATTGGCATTTGTAATCCACTCCATTACCTCTGATTGGGGTTTGCTGACTGTTTCTCTCACTCAGAATGATTTGAGATCAGTTTGAACATTTGCAAACACCCTCAATGTGGAGCAGTTGTGATCGGCAGCGCGTTGTCAGGGGAGGCGCGGGAACAGGATACAATCGAAAATTTCAGAGAGGTTTGAAAAGGGGGGAGTGCCGGGGATTGAGTGCAGTGCTGGGGCAAGTGGAACTGGCGGGAGGGTTCTTTCAAAGAGCTAGCACAGGCATAAGGAGTGGCCTCCTTATACCAAAAAACAGTAGCGACCGGGAAACAAACCAAAAAACGCTGAAAGACAGCGAGGCAAAGACCCGGTCACAGCACCCTGGGGGTTACAGGAAGGGGGTGGGTGGGGGAGAGGGGGTTACAGGAAGGAGTGGGTGGGGAAGAGGGGGTTATAGGAAGGGGTGAGTGGGGGAGAGGGGGTTACAGGAAGGGGATGGGTGGGGTAGCGGGGGTTACAGGAAGGGGGTGGGTGGGGTAGCGGGGGTTACAGGAAGCGGGTGGGTGGGGTAGCGGGGGTTACAGGAAGCGGGGTGGGTGGGGGGAGAGGGTGTTACAGGAAGGGGGTGGGTGGGGAAGAGGGGGGTCCATGGCGGGGGGAGGGGAGAGGGGGTTACAGAAAGGGGGGTGGGTGGGGGAGAGGGGGTTACAGGAAGGAGTGGGTGGGGAAGAGGGGGTTATAGGAAGGGGTGAGGGGGGGAGAGGGGGTTACAGGAAGGGGGTGGGTGGGGGAGAGGGGGTTACAGGAAGGGGGTGGGTGGGGGAGAGGGGGTTACAGGAAGGGGTGGGTTGGGAAGAGGGGGTTATAGGAAGGGGGTGAGTGGGGGAGAGGGGGTTACAGGAAGGGGTGGGTGGGTGGGGGAGAGGGTGTTACAGGAAGGGGTGGGAGGGTGGGGGAGAGGGTGTTACAGGAAGGGGTGGGAGGGTGGGGGAGAGGGTGTTACAGGAAGGGGGGTGGGTGGGGGAGAGGGGGTTACAGGAAACGGGTGGGTGGGGGAGAGGGGGTTACAGGAAGCGGGTGGATGGGGGAGAGGGTGTTACAGGAAGGGGGTGGGTGGGGGATAGGGTGTTACAGGAAGGGGGTGAGTGGGGGAGAGGGTGTTACAGGAAGGGGGTGGGTGGGGGAGAGGGGGTTACAGGAAGGGGGTGGGTGGGGGAGAGACTGTTACAGGAAGCGGGTGGGTGGGGGAGAGGGTGTTACAGAAAGGGGTGGGTGGGGGAGAGGGGGTTACAGGAAGGGAGTGGGTGGGGGAGAGGGTGTTACAGGAAGGTGTGGGTGGGTGGGGGAGAGGGTGTTACAGGAAGGGGGGTGGGTGGGGGAGAGGGTGTTACAGGAAGGGGTGGGAGGGTGGGGAGAGGGTGTTACAGGAAGGGGTGGGAGGGTGGGGGAGAGGGTGTTACAGGAAGGAGGGTGGGTGGGGGAGAGGGGGTTACAGGAAACGGGTGGGTGGGGGAGAGGGGGTTACAGGAAGCGGGTGGATGGGGGAGAGGGTGTTACAGGAAGGGGGTGGGTGGGGGATAGGGTGTTACAGGAAGGGGGTGAGTGGGGGAGAGGGTGTTACAGGAAGCGGGTGGGTGGGGGAGAGGGGGTTACAGGAAGCGGGTGGATGGGGAAGCGGGTGGATGGGGGAGAGGGTGTTACAGGAAGGGGGTGGGTGGGGAAGAGGGAGTTACAGGAAGGGGGTGAGTGGGGGAGAGGGTTTACAGGAAGGGTGTGAGTGGGGGAGAGGGGGTTACAGGAAGGGGTGGGTGGGGGAGAGGGTGTTGCAGGAAGGGGTGGGTGGGGGAGAGGGGGTTACAGGAAGGGGTGGGTGGGGGAGAGGTGTTTACAGGAGGGGGGTGGGTGGGGGAGAGGGGGTTGCAGGAAGGGGGTGGGTGGGGGAGAGACTGTTACAGGAAGCGGGTGGGTGGGGGAGAGGGGGTTACAGAAAGGGTTGGGTGGGGGAGAGGGGGTTACAGGAAGTGGGTGGGTGGGGGAGAGGGGGGTTACAGGAAGGGGGTGGGTGGGGGAGAGGGTGTTACAGGAAGGGGTGGGTGGGGAGAGGGGGTTACAGAAAGGGGTTGGGTGGGGGAGAGGATGTTACAGGAAGTGGGTGGGTGGGGAAGAGGGGGTTACAGAAAGGGGGTGGGTCGGTGAGAGGGTGTTACAGGAAGTGGGTGGGTGGGGAAGAGGGGGTTACAGGAAGGGGGTGGGTGGGGGGAGGGGGGTTATAGGAAGAGGGTGGGTGGGGGGAGGGGGGTTACAGGAAGGAGGTGGGTGCGGGAGAGGGAGTTACAGGAGGGGGGTTACAGGAAGGGGGTGGGTGGAGGAGAGGGGGTTACAGGAGGGGGGTAGGTGGGGTGAGAGGGGGTTACAGGAGGGGGGTTACAGGAAGGGGGTGGGTGGGGGAGAGGGGGTTACAGGAAGGGGGTGGGGGGAGGGGGGTTACAGGAAGGGGGCTGCTCCTCTTGTGTTTTTCCCGCCACAATTCCTAAACTACTTTTGGGGCCGAACGTTCTGCAGGGAGGGAAATGGCAGTTTGGGAGTTTCCCCGGGGCTTCTGCATTTGTTTGGAGACAGTTGTGATCGGGACTGTGGGAGTTTACAGCTTGTTCTGATTTCCTCTTTCAGGAGAATGTTCCCCACGATCCGCGTGTCGCTCTCTGGCCTCGACCCTGACGCCAAGTACATCGTGCTGATGGACATTGTGTCAATGGACAATAAACGATATCGTTACGCCTATCATCGCTCCTCGTGGCTGATCGCCGGGAAAGCGGACCCGCCGCTACCTGCAAGGTAGGAGCCCGGGATTCATCCATTCCCATTCCCACTGCACTCACAACAGGGAACTGTGGCTCAGCTCAGCAGCTCCCGGCAACAGGAACACCAGCCCCCCTTCCCAGTCCGTGAGCCGGTTCCTCAGAGCGAAAGAGAGCAGACTTCACATTTCCATTTGGTTTATTTATTTGGAACAGCCCCCCCCCCCCCCACAGGCCGGCAGATTTCTCTATTTCTCAGCCTGAACTAAACCCGCTTTCTCTTGGTCACATTTCACTGTCATGTCGCCAAAGGCAGGGATTTCAGCACAAAGTGTACAGTACCGGGTAAATACACTATACCGGGTAAATACACCGTACCGGGTAAATACACTGTACCGGGAAAATACACTGTACCATGTAAATACACCGTACCAGGTAAATACACTGTATCGGGTAAATACACTGTACCAGGTAAATACACCGTACCGGGTAAATACACTGTACCGGGAAAATACACTGTACCATGTAAATACACCGTACCAGGTAAATACACTGTACCGGGTAAATACACTGTACCAGGTAAATACACCGTACCGGGTAAATACACTGTACTGGGTAAATATACAGTACTGGGTAAATACACTGTACTGGGTAAATATACTGTACCTGATAAATGTACTACACTGGGTAAATGTACTGTACCGGGTAAATATACCGCACTGGGTAAATATACAGTACCGGGTAAATATACGGTACCAGGTAAATATACTGTATCTGGTAAATGTATTACACTGGGTAAATATACTGTACCGGCTAAATACAGTGTACCGGGTAAATATACTGTACCTGGTAAATATACTGTTCTGGGTATATATACTGTACCTGGTAAATGTATTACACCGGGTAAATGTACTGTACCGGGTAAATATACTTACTAGGTAAATATGCTGTACCGGGTAAATATACTGTACCATTTAAATACACTGTTCTGGGTAAATATACTGCACTGGTAAATGTACTATACCGGGTAAATATACTGTGCCGGGTAAATATACGGTACCGGGTAAATATACTGTACCATTTAAATACACTGTTCTGGGCAAATATACTGTACTGGGTAAATGTACTATACCGGGTAAATATACTGTGCAGGGTAAATTTACTGTACCTGGTAAATGTACTGTACCAGGTGAATATACTGCACCAGGTAAATATACTGTACCAGGTAAATGTACTTAACCAGGTAAATATACTGTACCTGGTAAATATACTTTACCTGGTAAATGTACTGTACCAGGTGAATATACTGCACCAGGTGAATATACTGTACCTGGTAAATGTACTACACTGGGTAAATGTACAGTACCGGGTAAATATACTGTACCAGGTAAATGTACTGCAGCAGGTAAATATACTGTACCAGGTAAATATACTGTATCTGGTAAATATACTGTACCTGGTAAATGTACTGTACCATGTAAATATACTGTACCTGGTAAATGTACTGTACCGTGTAAATATTCTGTACCTGGTAAATTTACTAAGAACAAAGAAATGTACAGCACAGGAACAGGCCCTTCGGCCCTCCAAGCCTGTGCCGACCATGCTGCCCGACTAAACTACAATCTTCTACACTTCCTGGGTCTGTATACCTCTATTCCCATCCTATTCATGTATTTGTCAAGATGCCCCTTAAATGTCACTATCGTCCCTGCTTCCACCACCTCCTCCAGCAGCGAGTTCCAGGCACCCGCTACCTTCTGTGTAAAAAACTTGCCTCGTACATCTCCTCTAAACCTTGCCCCTTAAACCTATGCCCCCTAGTAATTGACCCCTCTACCCTGGGAGAAAGCCTCTGACTATCCACTCTGTCTACGCCCCTCATAATTTTGTAGACTTCTATCAGGTCGCCCCTCAACCTCCGTTGTTCCAGTGAGAACAAACCGAGTTTATTCAATCGCTCCTCATAGCTAATGCTCTCCATACCAGGCAACATCTGACCTGTGGACCTGTACACCTAGATCTCTCTGACTTTCAATATGCATTACCTCACATTTGTCCGGATTAAACTCCATCTGCCATCTCTCCGCCCAAGTCTCCAAACAATCTAAATCCTGCTGTATCCTCTGACAGTCCTCATCGCTAGCCGCAATTCCACCAACCTTTGTGTCGTCTGCAAACTTACTAATCAGACCAGTTACATTTTCCTCCAAATCATTTATATATACTACAAACAGCAAAGGTCCCAGCACTGATCCCTGCGGAACACCACTAGTCACAGCCCTCCAATTAGAAAAGCACCCTTCCATTGCTACTCTCTGCCTTCTATGACCTAGCCAGTTCTGTATCCATCTTGCCAGCTCACCGCTGATCCCGTGTGACTTCACCGTTTGTACCAGTCTACCATGAGGGACCTTGTCAAAGGCCTTACTGAAGTCCATATAGACAACATCCACTGCCCTACCTGCATCAATCATCTTTGTGACCATTTCGAAAAACTCTATCAAGTTAGTGAGACACGACCTCTTCTTCACAAAATCGTGCTGCCTCTCACTAATACGTCTATTTGCTTTCAAATGTGAGTAGATCCTGTCTCGATGAATTCTCTCCAGTAATTTCCCTACCACTGACGTAAGGCTCACCGGCCTGTAGTTCCCTGGATTATCCTTGCTTAAGTTCCTTCTTACTTCCAGGTAAATATATTCCAACAGGTAAATATACTGCACGGGGTAAATATACTGCAGCAGGTAAATGTACTGCTCCAGGTAATTGTACTGTACCAGGTAAATGTACTCGACCAGGTAAATGTACCGCAGGTAAATATACTGCACTGGGTAAATATACTGCACCGGGTAAATATACTGCACCGGGTAAATATACTGCACCGGGTAAATATACTGCACCGGGTAAATATACTGCACCGGATAAATATCCTGCACCGGGTAAATATACTGCAGCAGGTAAACATACTGCACCACGTAAATATATTGCATCGGGTAAATATACTGCACCGGGTAAATATACTGTACTGGGTAAATATACTGCACCGGGTAAATATACCGCACCAGGTAAATATACTGCACCGGGTAAATATACTGCACTGGGTAAATATACATCACCAGGTAAATGCACTGTACCAGGTAAATATACTGTACTAGGTAAATGTACTGCACCAGATAAATATACCTTACAAGATAAATGTACTGTACCAGGTAAATGTACTGCACCAGGTAAATGTACTGCACCAGGTAAATGTACTGCACCAGGTAAGTATACTGCACTGGGTAAATACACTGCACCAGGTAAATGTACTATACCAGGTAAATGTACTGCACCGTGTAAATATACTGCACTGAGTAAATATATGGCAACAGGTAAATGTACTGTGCCAGGTAAATGTACTCATCCGGGTAAATGTACTACAGCATGTAAATATACCTCACCAGGTAAATCACAGATTATCATAGAATTTACAGTGCAGAAGGAGGCCATTCGGCCCATCGAGTCTGCACCGGCTCTTGGAAAGAGCACCCTACCCAACGTCAACACCTCCACCCCATCCCCATGACCCAGTAACCCCACCCAATACTATGGGCAATTTTGGACACTAAGAGCAATTTATCAGGGCCAATCCACCTAACCTGCACATCTTTGGATTGTGGGAGGAAACCGGAGCACCCGGAGGAAACCCACGCACACACGGGGAGGATGTGCAGATTCCGCACAGACAGTGACCCAAGCCGGAATCGAACCTGGGACCCTGGAGCTGTGAAGCAATTGTGCTATCCACAATGCTACCGAGCTGCCCCGGGTAACTTTACTGCAGCGGTTAAATATACTGCAGCAGGTAAATGTACTGCAGCAGGTAAATGTACTGCAGCAGGTAAATGTACTGCAGTAGGTAAATATACTGCAGCAGGTAAATGTACTGCAGCAGGGAAATGTACTGTACCAGGTAAATGTACTGCAGCAGGTAAATATACTGCACCGGTTAAATATGCTTCGGAGGTAAATGTACTGTACCAGATAAATGTGCTGCAACAGGTATATGTACTGTACCAGGTAAATGTGCTGCAACAGGTAAATATACTGCACCAGGTAAATATGCTGCAGCAGGTAAATATACTGTACTGGGTAAATATACCGCAGCAGGTAAAAGTACCGCACCAGGTAAATGTACTGCACCAGGTAAATGTACTGCACCTGGTAAATATACTGCACCGGGTAAATATCCTGCAGCAGGTAAAAATACTGCACTAGGTAAATGTGCTGCAGCAGGTAAATATACTGCTCCAGGTAAATATAGCCAACCGGGTAAATATACTGCACCAGGTAAATATACTGAACTGGGTAAATATACTGCAGCAGGTAAATATACTGCACCAGGTAAATATACTGAACTGGGTAAATATACTGCAGCAGGTAAATATACTGCACCAGGTAAATATACTGCACCAGGTAAATATACTGCACCAGGTAAATATATTGTACCTGGTAAATATACTGTACCAGGTAAATAAACTGCACTGGGTAAATATACTGCAGCAGGTAAATGTACTGCCCAAGGTAAATATACTGCACCAGGTAAATGTACTGCACCAGGTAAATATACTGCACCGGGTAAATATACAGCACCGGGTAAATATACAGCACCAGGTAAATGCACTGTACCAGGTGAATACACTGTACCAGGTAAATATACTGCACCATGTAAATGTACTGCACTAGGTAAATGTACTGCACCAGGTAAATGTACTGCACCAGGTAAATGTACTGCAGCAGGTATATGTACTGCAGCAGGTATATGTACTGTATCTGGTAAATATACTGTACCAGGTAAATGTACTCTCCCGGGTAAATATATGACAGCACATAAATGTACTATACCAGGTAAATGTATTGTGATAGGTAAATGTACAGCACCAGGTGAATGGACTGTACCGGTTAAATGTACACTATCAGGTAAATATAATGCGCCAGGTAAATGTACTGCACCAGGTAAATATACTATACCAGGTAAATGCACTGTCCCGGGTAAATATACTATACCAGGTAAATGTACTGCACCGGGTAATTATAATGCACCAGATAAATGTACTGTACCAGTTAAATACATTGCAGCAGGTAAATATACTGCAGCAGGTAAATGTACTCGATTGTGATTAATATACTATAGCAGGTAAATATACTGCACTGGGTAAATATACAGTCCCAGGTGAATATACTGTACCAGTTAAATATATTGTAGCATGCAAATATACTGCAGCAGGTAAATATACTGTACGGGGTAAATATACTGCACCAGGTAAATGTACAGCACCAGGTAAATGTACAGCACCAGGTAAATATACTGCAACAGGTAAATATACTGCACCAGTTAAATATACTTCAGCAGGTAAATGTACTGTACCAGGTAAATGTACTGCGCCAGGTATATGTACTGTACCAGGTAACTGTGCTGCGACAGGTGAATATACTGTACTGGGTAAATATATTTCAGCAGGTAAATGTAGTGTACCAGGTAAATGTACTGCACCAGGTATATGTATTGTACCAGGTAAATGTGTTGCGCCAGGTAAATATACTGCACCAGGTAAATATGCTGCAGCAGGTAAATATACTGTACTGGGTAAATATATCGTACCTGGTAAATATACTGCACCAGGTAAATAAACTGCACTGGGTAAATATACTGCAGCAGGTAAATGTACTGCACCAGGTAAATGTACTGTACCAGGTAAATATACTGCAGTAGGTAAATATACTGGAGCAGGTAAATGTACTGCATCAGGTAAATATTCTGTACTGGGTAAATATACTGCACCAGGTAAATGTACCGCACCAGGTAAATGTACCGCACCAGGTAAATGTACCGCACGAGGGAAATGTACTGCACCGGGTAAATATACTGCAAAGGTAAATATACTGCACCGGGTAAATGTGCTGCAGCAGGTAAATATACTGCTCCAGGTAAATATACTGCACCAGGTAAATGTGCTGCAGCAGGTAAATATACTGCAAAGGTAAATATACTGCACCAGGTAAATGTGCTGCAGCAGGTAAATATACTGCTCCAGGTAAATATATCGTATCTGGTAAATATACTGCAGCAGGTAAATATACTGCAGCAGGTAAATATATCATATCTGGTAAATATACTGTACCAGGTAAATATACTGCACCAGGTAAATATACTGCACTGGGTAAATATATCGTACCTGGTAAATATACTGCACCAGGTAAATAAACTGCACTGGGTAAAT
Organism: Scyliorhinus torazame; assembly: GCF_047496885.1. Lineage (NCBI taxonomy): Eukaryota > Metazoa > Chordata > Chondrichthyes > Carcharhiniformes > Scyliorhinidae > Scyliorhinus > Scyliorhinus torazame. The sequence goes on from NC_092717.1 coordinate 3,629,697, forward strand.
ATACTGCAGCAGGTAAATGGACTTCACCAGGTAAATATACTGTAACAGGTAAATATACTGCATCAGGTAAATGTGCGGTACAAGGTAAATGTACTGCACCAGATAAATGTACTGCACTGGGTAAATATACTGTACCAGGTAAATGTACTGCACCAGGTAAATATACGGTACCTGGTAAATATACTGTACCAGGTAAATGTACTCTCCTGGGTAAATATATGACAGCACGTAAATGTATTATACCAGCTAAATGTACTGTAATAGGTAAATATACAGCCCCAGGTAAATGGACTGTACCGGTTAAATGTACACTATCAGGTAAATATAATGCGCCAGGTAAATGTACTGCACCGGGTAAATATACTATACCAGGTAAATGCACTGTACCGGGTAAATATACTATACCAGGTAAATGTACTGCACCGGGTAAATGTACTGCACCGGGTAACTGTACTGCACCGGGTAAATATAGTATACCAGGTAAATGTGCTGCACCGGGTAAATATACTATACCAGGTAAATGCACTGTACCGGGTAAATATACTATACCAGGTAAATGTACTGCACCGGGTAAATATACTATACCAGGTAAATGTACTGCACCGGGTAAATGTGCTGCACCGGGTAAATGTACTGCACCGGGTAAATGTACTGCACCGGGTAACTGTACTGCACCGGGTAAATATACTGTACCAGTTAAATATATTGCAGCAGGTAAATATACTGCAGCAGGTAAATCTACTCTACCAGGTAAATGTACTAGACGTACTCATAGAACATACAGTGCAGAAGCAGGCCATTCGGCCCATCGAGTCTGCACCGACCCACATAAGCACTCACTTCCACCCTACCCCCGTATCACAATTACCCCTCGTGACCTTTTTTTTGGGACACTAAGGGCAATTTATCATGGCCAATCAAGCTAACCTGCACATCTTGAGACTGTGGAAGGAAACCGGAGTACCTATTGGAAACCCACGCAGACACGGGGAGAACGTGCAAACTCCGCACAGACCGTGGCATCGAACCTTGGACCCTGGCGCTGTGAAGCCACAGTCCTATCCACTTGTGCTACCCTGCTACACCGGGTAAATATACTGCAGCAGGTGAATATACTGCAGCAGGTAAATATACTGCACTGGGTAAATATACTGCAGCAGGTAAATGTACTGCAGCAGGTAAATGTAGTGCACCAGGTAAATGTACTGCAGCAGGTAAATCTTCTGTTCCAGGTAAATGTATCGTACCGGGTAACTATACTGCAGCAGGTAAATATACTGCACCAGGTAAATGTACTGCAGCATGTAAATCTTTTGTTCCAGGTAAATGTATCGTACCGGGTAAATATACTGCACCAGATAAATGTACTGCAGCAGGTAAATCTATTGTTCCAGGTAAATGTATCGTACCGGGTAAATATACTGCACCAGGTAAATATACTGCAGCAGGTAAATGTACTGTAGCAGGTAAATGTACTGCAGCGGGTAAATCTATTGTTCCAGGTAAATATACTGTTGCAGGTAAATGTACTGCACCAGGTAAATGTACTGCAGCAGGTAAATCTATTGTTCCAGGTAAATATATCGTACCGGGTAAATATACTGCACCAGGTAAATGTACTGCAACAGATAAATGTACTGCACCAGGTAAATGTACTGCAGCAGGTAAATCTATTGTTCCAAGTAAATATATCATACCGGGTAAATATACTGCACCAGGTAAATGTACTGCAGCAGGTAAATCTATTGTTCCAGGTAAATATATCGTACCGGGTAAATATACTGCACCAGGTAAAAGTACTACACTCGGTAAATATACTGTACCTGGTAAATGTACTGCACCGGGTAAATGTACTGCAGCAGGTAAATCTATTGTTCCAGGTAAATATACTGTAGCAGGTAAATGTACTGCACCAGGTAAATATACTGCAGCAGGTAAATGTACTACACTCAGTAAATATACTGTACCTGGTAAATGTACTGTACCGGGTAAATGTACTGCACCGAGTAAATATACTGCACCGGGTAAATATACTGTACCAGGTAAATGTACTCTCCTGGGTAAATATATGACAGCACGTAAATATATTATACCAGCTAAATGTACTGTAATAGGTAAATATACAGCACCAGGTAAATGGACTGTACCGGTTAAATGTACACTATCAGGTAAATATAATGCGCCAGGTAAATGTACTGCACCGGGTAAATATACTATACCAGGTAAATGCTCTGTCCCGGGTAAATATATTATACCAGGGAAATGTACTGCACCAGGTAAATATACTATACCAGGTAAATGTACTGCACCAGGTAAATATACTATACCAGGTAAATGTACTGCACCGGGTAAATATACTATACGAGGTAAATGCACTGTACCGGGTAAATATACTATACCAGGTAAATGTACTGCACCAGGAAAATATACTATACCAGGTAAATGCGCTGTACCGGGTAAATATACTATACCAGGTAAATGTACTGCACCGGGTAAATATACTATACCAGGTAAATGCGCTGTACCGGGTAAATATACTATACCAGGTAAATGTACTGCTCCGGGTAAATATACTATACCAGGTAAATGCACTGTACCGGGTAAATATACTATACCAGGTAAATGTACTGCACCGGGTAAATATACTATACCAGGTAAATGTACTGCACCTGGTAAATGTACTGCACCAGGTAAATGTGCTGCACCGGGTAAATGTACTGCACCGGGTAAATGTACTGCACCAGGTAAATGTGCTGCACCGGGTAAATGTACTGCACCGGGTAAATGTACTGCACCAGGTAAATGTACTGCACCGGGTAAATGTACTGCACCGAGTAAATGTACTGCACCGGGTAAATGTGCTGCACCGGGTAAATGTACTGCACCGGGTAAATGTGCTGCACCGGGTAAATGTACTGCACCGGGTAAATGTACTGCACCCGGTAAATGTGCTGCACCGGGTAAATGTACTGCACCAGGTAAATGTACTGCACTGGGTAAATGTACTGCACCGGGTAAATGTACTGCACCGGGTAAATGTACTGCACCGGGTAAATGTGCTGCACCGGGTAAATGTACTGCACCGGGTAAATGTACTGCACCAGGTAAGTGTACTGCACCGGGTAAATGTACTGCACCGGGTAAATGTACTGCAGCAGGTAAATGTGCTGCACCGGGTAAATGTACTGCACCGGGTAAATGTACCGCACCAGGTAAATGTGCTGCACCGGGTAAATGTGCTGCACCGGGTAAATGTACTGCAGTAGGTAAATGTACTGCACCGGGTAAATGTACTGCACCGGGTAAATGTACTGCACCGGGTAAATGTACTGCAGCAGGTAAATGTACTGCACCGGGTAAATGTACTGCAGCAGGTAAATGTACTGCACCGGGTAAATGTACTGCACCAGGTAAATGTGCTGCACCAGGTAAATGTACTGCACCGGGTAAATGTACTGCACCAGGTAAATGTACTGCACCGGGTAAATGTACTGCACCGGGTAAATGTACTGCACCGGGTAAATGTACTGCACCGGGTAAATGTGCTGCACCGGGTAAATGTACTGCACCAGGTAAATGTACTGCACCAGGTAAATGTACTGCACCGGGTAAATGTACTGCACCTGGTAAATGTACTGCAGCAGGTAAATGTACTGCACCGGGTAAATGTACTGCACCGGGTAAATGTACTGAACCGGGTAAATGTACTGCACCGGGTAAATGTACTGAACCGGGTAAATGTACTGCACCAGGTAAATGTACTGCACCGGGTAAATGTAGTGCACCAGGTAAATGTACTGCACCGGGTAAATGTACTGCACCGAGTAAATGTACTGCACCGGGTAAATGTACTGCAGCAGGTAAATGTACTGCACCGGGTAAATGTACTGCACCAGGTAAATGTACTGCACCGGGTAAATGTACTGCAGCAGGTAAATGTGCTGCACCGGGTAAATGTACTGCACCGGGTAAATGTACTGCACCAGGTAAATGTACTGCACCGGGTAAATGTATTGCACCGGGTAAATGTGCTGTACCGGGTAAATGTACTGCACCAGGTAAATGTGCTGCACCGGGTAAATGTACTGCACCGGGTAAATGTACTGCACCGGGTAAATGTACTGCAGCAGGTAAATGTACTGCACCGGGTAAATGTACTGCACCGGGTAAATGTACTGCACCGGGTAAATGTACTGCACCGGGTAAATGTACTGCACCGGGTAAATGTACTGCACCGGGTAAATGTACTGCACAGGTAAATGTACTGCACCGGGTAAATGTACTGCACCGGGTAAATGTACTGCACCAGTTAAATGTGCTGCACCGGGTAAATGTGCTGTACTGGGTAAATGTACTGCACCAGGTAAATGTGCTGCACCGGGTAAATGTACTGCACCAGGTAAATGTACTGCACCGGGTAAATGTACTGCACCGGGTAAATGTACTGCAGCAGGTAAATGTACTGCACTGGGTAAATGTACTGCACCGGGTAAATGTACTGCACCGGGTAAATGTACTGAACCGGGTAAATGTGCTGCACCGGGTAAATGTGCTGCACCAGGTAAATGTACTGCACCGGGTAATTGTACTGCACCGGGTAAATGTGCTGCACCGGGTAAATGTACTGCACCGGGTAAATGTACTGCACCAGATAAATGTACTGCACCAGGTAAATGTACTGCACCGGGTAAATGTACTGCACCGGGTAAATGTACTGCACCGGGTTAATGTGCTGCACCAGGTAAATGTACTGTACCGGGTAAATGTACTGCACCGGGTAAATGTACTGCACTGGGTAAATGTACTGCACCGGGTAAATGTGCTGCACCGGGTAAATGTACTGCACCGGGTAAATGTGCTGCACCAGGTAAATGTACTGTACCGGGTAAATGTACTGCACCGGGTAAATGTACTGCACCGGGTAAATGTACTGCACCAGGTAAATGTACTGCACCGGGTAAATGTACTGCACCAGGTAAATGTACTGCACTGGGTCAATGTGCTGCACCAGGTAAATGTACTGCACCGGGCAAATGTACTGCACCGGGCAAATGTACTGCACCAGGTAAATGTACTGCAGCAGGTAAATGTACTGCACCGGGTAAATGTACTGCACCGGGTAAATGTACTGCACCGGGTAAATGTGCTGTACCGGGTAAATGTGCTGTACCGGGTAAATGTACTGCACCAGGTAAATGTGCTGCACCGGGTAAATGTACTGCACCGGGTAAATGTACTGCACCGGGTAAATGTGCTGCTCCGGGTAAATGTGCTGCACTGGGAAAATGTACTGCACCGGGTAAATGTGCTGCACCGGGTAAATGTGCTGCACCGGGTAAATGTGCTGCACCAGGTAAATGTACTGCACCGGGTAAATGTACTGCACCGGGTAAATGTACTGCACCGTGTAAATGTACTGCACCGGGTAAATGTACTGCACCGGGTAAATGTACTGCACCGGGTAAATGTGCTGTACCGGGTAAATGTACTGCACCGGGTAAATGTACTGCAGCAGGTAAATGTACTGCACCGGGTAAATGTGCTGCTCCGGGTAAATGTGCTGCACCGGGTAAATGTGCTGCACCAGGTAAATGTACTGCAGCAGGTAAATGTACTGCACCGGGTAAATGTACTGCACCAGGTAAATGTACTGCACCGGGTAAATGTACTGCACCGGGTAAATGTACTGCACCGGGTAAATGTACTGCACCGGGTAAATGTACTGCACCTGGTAAATGTACTGCACCGGGTAAATGTGCTGCACCAGGTAAATGTACTGCACCGGGTAAATGTACTGCACCGGGTAAATGTGCTGTACCATCATCCGCACTGTGCACTCACTTGCAAAGATCAAACACACTCACAGGTTCTGCAATTTACCAACTGGCCCCTAGGGGATAAAGGTTCCATGTAAAGTTCCACATCACATGATTAATGGCTGTTCAGTGCTCCTTAAATCACAACTGTTGAGTTTTTAAATCATAGCTGAAAAGTGGATTTATACTGAGAACAGTTCAAACTGGGTTCAAATGTTCAGCCCATATCTCACTCATAATAACAGGAGAACATTCAGCTGCCCAAGCCTGTTCCATCTTTCAATGGGCTCGTGGCTGATTTATGACCAAACTGAATTTACCAGCTTTTACCTATATCTTTTCACAGAGAACAATCCACCAATCACTGATTTAAATTGACTTAGCATCAATTGTCCTTTGTGGAAGAGTGTTCCAAACTCCTATCACACTATGTGTGTCGACATGTTTCCGAATTTCTCTTCAGATTAAATCTTTCTATCATTTTGGTCCCAGACTCCTCAAGCAGTGGAAGGGTTAAAGAGGTTGTATTTATATGTATCTCCATTTCTGGAAAAACTTCAATCAAATCTCCCCTTTAGTCTTCCCGATCCAAGCCCAGTTTGTGTAACTCTGCACTTTTCTCTTTACAGACTGTACGTCCACCCCGATTGTCCATTCACAGGGGAACAACTGCTCAAACAAATGGTTTCCTTTGAAAAAGTCAAACTCACCAACAATGAGCTGGATCAACACGGCCATGTGAGTCTGCAACTGACTTTTATGCCGTATCTGGGCCCAAAGAGTTCAAATCACAACATTTTAAAAGATACCACTTTCAAACAAATTCTGCTAATGAACAGTGTGAATCTGACAGGAAAATGATAAAGATTGTCAGTGTAAATCCGACTTCAATATGATAGAGATTATCCGTGTAAATCGGACTGGAAGATGAGAAAGATTGTCTGTGTAAGTCTGACTTCAATAAGCGAGTGATTGCCGGGGTAAATCTGACTGGGATATGACAAAGATTGTCTGTGTCAATTGTACTTCAATATGATAGATATTGTCGGTGCAAATCTGGCTTCAATATGAGAGAGATTGTCTGTGTAAATCCGACTTCAATAAGATAGAGATTGTGTAAAGCTGATTGGAAGACAATTGTGATTGTCTGCGTAAATCTGACATCAATATGACAGAGAGAGATTGTCTATGTAAATCTGGCTGGAAGAGGAGACAGATTGTGTAAATAAGAGTGTAATATGAGAAAAAATGTGTAAATCTGACTTCAATAAGATACAGATTGTCTGTGTGAATCTGACTTCAATATGACAGAGAATGTGTGTGTAAATATGACTTGAATATGAGAGAGATTGTGTAAATCTGAGGAATGTGAAAGAGATTGTCTGTGTAAATCTGATATCAATATGATAGATATTATCTGTGTAAAACTGACAGGAAGATGATAGAGATTGTCAGAGTACAGCTGACTAGTATAATATGGAGATTGTATAAATATGACTAAAATATGAGAAAGATTGTCTGTGTAAATCTGACTTCAATGAGATAGAGATTGTCTGTGTAAATCTGACTGGACGAGGAGAACGATTGCCAGTGTAAATCGGACTGGAATGGGAGAGAGACTGTGTAAATATGACTAAAATATGAGAAAGATTGTCTATGTATATTTGACTTCAATATGATAGAGATTGTCTGTGTAAATCTGACTTCAACAAGATAAGAGAGATTGTGTAAATCTGACTTCAATATGATAGACATTGCCTATGTAAATCTGGCTGGAAGATGGGAAAGATTGTCTGTGTAAATCTGATGTCAATAAGATAGAGATTGTCTGTGTGAATCTGACTTCAAAATGACAGAGATTGTCTGTGAAAATCTGACTTCAATATGATAGAGATTGTCTGTGTGAATCTGACTGGAATATGAGAAAGATTGTCTGTGTGACTCTGACTTCAATATGCCAGATATTATCTGTGTAAATCTGACTTCAATATGATAGCGATGGTCTGTGTAAATCTGACTGGAAGATGAAAGATTGTCTGTGTAAATCTGACTGGAATATGATAGCGATTATCTGTATACATCTGACAGGAATAATATGGAGATTGTGTAAATATGACTAAAATATGAGAAAGATTGTCTATATATTTTTGACTTCAATATGATAGAGATTGTCTCTGTAAATCTGACTGGAATATGATAGCGATTGCCAGAGTAAGTGTGACTTCAATATGATAGAGATTGTCTGTGTATATCTGACTGGCAAATGAGAGAGATTGTGTAAATATGACTGAAATATGAGAAAGATTGTCTGTGTTTATTTGACTTCAATATGATAGAGATTGTCTGTGTAAACCTTTTATTTATTTTTAAATTAAATTTTGAGTACCCAATTCATTTTTTCCAATTAAGGGGCAATTTAGCGTGGCCAATCCACCTATCCTGCACATCTTTTGGGTTGTGGGGGCGAAAGCCACGCTAACATGGGGAGGATGTGCAAACTCCACACAGACAGTGACCCAGGGCCGGGATCGAACCTGGGACCTCGGCGCGGTGAGGCAGCTGCACTAACCACTGCACCACCGTGCTGCCCTAGCCTGTGTAAACCTGCCTGGAAGATGAGAAAGGTTGTCTGTAAATCTGACTGGAAGATGAGAAAGGTTGTCTGTGTAAATCTGACTTCAATTTAATAGAGATTGTGCAAATCTGGGGCGAGATTCTCCAACCCCCCGCCGGGTTCGGAGAATCGCCGGGGGCTGGCGTGAATCCTGTCCCCGCCGGTTGCCGAATTCTCTGGCACCGGAGATTCGGAGGGGGCGGGAATCGCGCCGCGCCTGTTGGCGGCCCCCCCCCCCCCCCCCCCCCGCGATTCTCCGGCCCGGATGGGCCGAAGTCCCGCTGCTAGGATGCCTGTCCTGCCGGCGTGGATTAAACCACCTCTCTTACCGGCGGGACAAGGCGGTGCGGGCGGGCTCTGGGGTCCTGGGGGGGCGCGGGGTGATCTGGCCCCGGGGGGTGCCACCACGGTGGCCTGGCCCGTGATCGGGGCCCACCGATCTGCGGGCGGGTCTGTGCCGTGGGGGCACACTTTTCCTTCCGCCTTCGCCACGGTCTCCACCATGACGGAGGCGCAAGAGACTCCCTCCACTGCGCATGCGCGGGGATGCCGTGAGCGGCCGCTGACGCTCCCACGCATGCGCCGCCCGGCATTGTCATTTCCGCGCCAGCTGGCGGGGCACCAAAGGCCTTTCCCGCCAGCTGGCGGGGCGGAAATCAGTCCGGTGCGGGCCTAGCCCCTCAAGGTTAGGGCTGGGCCCCCCAAGATGTGGAGGATTCTGCACCTTTGGGGCGGCGCGATGTCCGACTGATTTGCGCCGTTTTTGGTGCCGGTCGGCGGACATCGCGCCGATACCGCAGAATTCCGCCCATGAGCTCAATATGATTAGAGATTATCTGTGTAAATCAGACTGGAATATGAGAGAGATTGTGTAAATCCGACAAGAAGATGAGAATGATTGTCTGTGTAAATCTGACTTCAATATGATGGAGATTGTCTGTGTAAATCTGACTTCAATATGATGGAGATTGTCTGTGTAAATCTGACTTCAATATGATGGAGATTGTCTGTGTAAATCTGACTTCAATATGATGGAGATTGTCTGTGTAAATCTGACTTCAATATGCAAGAGATTGTCTGTGTATATCTGACTGGATGATGAGAAAGATTGTCTATGAAAATCTTACTTCAATAAGTTAGAACTTGCCTGTTTAAATCTGACTGGAGGATGAGTAAACTGCTTAAATTGTACTTCAATATGATAGAGATTGTCTGTGTAAATCTGACTGCAATGAAATAGAGATTCTCTAAAGCTGACTTCAATATAATAGACATTGTCTGTGTAAATCTCACTGGAAGATGAGAAAGATTGCGTAAATCTGACTTGAATAAGAGAAAGATTGTCAGTGTAAATATGACTGGAAAGTGAGAGAGATTGTGTAAATATGACGAAAATATGAGAAAAATTGTCTATGTATATTTGACTTCAATAAGATAGAGATTGTCTGTGTAAATCTGACTGGAATAGATTTTCTGTGTAAACCTGACTTTCATAAGATAAGAGCGATTGTGTAAATCTGACTGGAAGTTGAGAAAGACTGTCCTTTGTATTTGACTTTAATATGATAGAGATTGTCTGTGTGAATTGTACTTCAATAAGATAGTGATTGTCTGTGTAAATCTGACAGGAACATGATAGAGATTGTATAAATCTGACTTCAATAAGACAGAGATTTTCCATGTAAATCAGACTAAAATATGATAGAGTTTGTCGGTGTAAATCTGACTGGAAGATGAGAAAGATTGTCTGTGTAAATCAAACTAAAATATGATAGAGATAGTCTGTGTAAATCTGATTTCAATGTGATAGAGATTGTCTGTGTAAATTGTACTTCAATATGATGGAGATTGTCTGTGTAAATTGTACTTCAATATGATGGAGATTGTCTGTGTAAATCTGACTTCAATATGATAGAGATTGTGTAAATCTGACTGGAAGTTGAGAAACATTGTCTGTATAAATCTGACTGGAATATGAGAGAGATTGTCTGTGTGAATCTGACTTCAATATGATAGAGATTGTATAAATCTGACTGGAATATGAGAGAGATTGTCTGTGTTAATCTGACTTCAATACGATAGAGATTGTCTGTGTAAATTGTACTTCAATATGATAGCGATTGTCTGTGTAAATTTGACTTCAATATGATAGCGATTGACTGTGTAATTCTGACTTCAATATGATAGAGATTGTCTGTGTAAACCTGACTTCAATAAAAAAGTGTATGTCTGTGCAAATCTGTCTGGAATATGATAGAGATATTCTGTGTATATCTGACTGGAAGATGAGAAAGATAGTCTGTGTAAATCTGACTTCATTAGTTCGAGATTGTCTGTGTAAATATGACTTCAATGAGATTGAGATTTTCTGTGTAAATCTCACTGGAAGATGAGAAAGATTTTCTGTGTAAATCTGACTTCAATAGGATAGCGATTGTCTATGTAAATCTGATTTCAATATGATAGAGATTGTCTGTGTAAATCTGACTTCAATATGATAGAGATTGTCTGTGTAAATTGTACGTCAATATGATGGAGATTGTCTGTGTAAATTGTACTTCAATATGATGGAGATTGTCTGTGTAAATTGTACTTCAATATGATGGAGATTGTCTGTGTAAATCTGACTTCAATATAATAGAAATTGTCTGTGTAAATCTGACTGGAAGATGAGAAAAGTTGTCTGTGTAAATCTGACTTCAATATAATAGAAATTGTCGGCGTAAATCTGACTGGAAGATGAGAAAGATTGTCTGTGTAAATCTGACTTCAATAGGATAGCGATTGTCTGTGTAAATCTGATTTCAATATGATAGAGATTGTCTATGTTAATCTGACTTCAATATGATAGAGATTGTCTGTGTAAATTGTACTTCAATATGATGGAGATTGTCTGTGTAAATCTGACTTCAATATGATGGAGATTTTCTGTGTAAATCTGACTTCAATATGATGGAGATTTTCTGTGTAAATCTGACTTCAATATGATAGAGATTGTCTGTGTAAATTGTACTTCAATATGATGGAGATTGTCTGTGTAAATCTGACTTCAATATAATAGAAATTGTCTGTGTAAATCTGACTGGAAGATGAGAAAGATTGTCTGTGTAAATCTGGCTGGAAGATGAGAGAGATTGTCTGTGTAAATCTGGCTGGAAGATGAGAAAGATTTTCTGTGTAAATCTGACTTCAATAGGATAGCGATTGTCTGTGTAAATCTGACTGGAAGATGAGAAAGATTTTCTGTGTAAATCTGACTTCAATAGGATAGCGATTGTCTATGTAAATCTGATTTCAATATGATAGAGATTGTCTGTGTAAATCTGATTTCAATATGATAGAGATTGTCTGTGTAAATTTGACTTCAATAAGACAGTGATTTTCTGTGTAAATCAGACTAAAATGTTATAGAGTTTGTCGGTGTAAATTTGACTGGAAGATGAGAAAGATTGTGGAAATCAAACTAAAATATGATAGAGATTGTCTGTGTAAATCAGAATGAAATATGATAGAAATTGTTTGTGTAAATCTGACTGGAATATGAGAGAGATTGTTTGTGTAAATCTGACTGGAAGATGAGAAAAGTTGTCTGTGTAAATCTGACAGGATGATGAGAAAGATTGTCTACGTTAATCTGACTTCAATATGATAGAGATTGTCTGTGTTAATCTGACTTCAATATGATAGAGATTGTCTACGTTAATCTGACTTCAATATGATAGCGATTGACTGTGTAATTCTGACTTCAATATGATAGAGATTGTCTGTGTAAATCGGACTTCAATAAAAAAGTGTATGTCTGTGCAAATCTGTCTGGAATATGATAGAGATATTCTGTGTATATCTGACTGGAAGATGAGAAAGATTGTCTGTGTAAATCTGATTTCATTAGATAGAGATTCTCTGTGTAAATATGACTTCAATGAGATAGACATTCTCTGTGTAAATCTCACTGGAAGATGAGAATGATTGTGTAAATCAGACTTGGATATGAGAAAGATTGTCAGTTTAAATCTGACTGGAAGATGAGCGAGATTGTGTAAATATGACGAAAATATGAGAAAGATTGTCTATGTATATTTGACTTCAATATGATAGAGATTGGCTGTGTAAATCTGACTTCAATAAAACAGAGATTTTCCATTGAAATCAGACTAAAATATGATAGAGTTTGTTGGTGTAAATCTGACTGGAAGATGAGAAAGATTGTCTGTGTAAATCAAACTAAAATATGATAGAGATTGTCTGTGTAAATTGTATGTCAAAAACATAGAGAATGTCTGTGAAAATCTGACTGGAATATGTTAGAGATTGTCTGTGTAAACCTAACTTCAATAAGATAAGAGTGATTGTGTATATCTGACTGGAAGTTGAGAAAGATTGTCTGTGTAAATCTGACTACAATAAGACAGAGACTTTCCGTGTAAATCAGACTATAGTATGATAGAGTTTGTCTATGTAAATCTGACAGGAAGATGAGAAAGATTGCCTGTGTAAATCAAACAAAAATATGATAGAGATTGTCTGTGTAAATCTGACTGGAAGATGAGAAAGATTGTCTATGTATATTTGACTTCAATATGATAGAGATTGTCTGTGTAAATTTGACTTCAATAAGACAGTGATTTTCTGTGTAAATCAGACTAAAATGTTATAGAGTTTGTCGGTGTAAATTTGACTGGAAGATGAGAAAGATTGTGGAAATCAAACTAATATATGATAGAAATTGTTTGTGTAAATCTGACTGGAAGATGAGAAAAGTTGTCTGTGTAAATCTGACCGGAAGATGAGAAAGATTGTCTGTGTAAATCTGACTTCAGTATGATAGCGATTGTCTATGTTAATCTGACTTCAGTATGATAGCGATTGTCTATGTTAATCTGACTTCAATATGATAGAGATTGTCTGTGTAAATTGTACTTCAATATGATGGAGATTGTCTGTGTAAATCTGACTTCAATATGATAGAGATTGTCTTTGTAAATTGTACGTCAATATGATGGAGATTGTCTGTGTAAATCTGACTTCAATATAATAGAAATTGTCTGTGTAAATCTGACTGGAAGTTGAGAAACGTTGTCTGTGTAAATCTGACTGGAAGATGAGAAAAGTTGTCTGTGTAAATCTGACTTCAATATGATAGAGATTGTCTGTGTAAATCTGACTTCGATAGGATAGCGATTGTCTGTGTAAATCTGACTGGAAGATGAGAAAGATTTTCTGTGTAAATCTGACTTCAATAGGATAGCGATTGTCTATGTAAATCTGACTTCAATATGATAGAGATTGTCTGTGTAAATTTGACTTCAATAAGACAGTGATTTTCTGTGTAAATCAGACTAAAATGTTATAGAGTTTGTCGGTGTAAATTTGACTGGAAGATGAGAAAGATTGTGGAAATCAAACTAAAATATGATAGAGATTGTCTGTGTAAATCAGAATGAAATATGATAGAAATTGTTTGTATAAATCTGACTGGAATATGAGAGAGATTGTTTGTATAAATCTGACTGGAAGATGAGAAAAGTTGTCTGTGTAAATCAAACTAAAATATGATAGAGATTGTCTATGTTAATCTGACTTCAGTATGATAGCGATTGTCTATGTTAATCTGACTTCAATATGATAGAGATTGTCTACGTTAATCTGACTTCAATATGATAGCGATTGACTGTGTAAACCTGACTTCAATAAAAAAGTGTATGTCTGTGCAAATCTGTCTGGAATATGATAGAGATATTCTGTGTATATCTGACTGGAAGATGAGAAAGATTGTCTGTGTAAATCTGATTTCATTAGATAGAGATTCTCTGTGTAAATATGACTTCAATGAGATAGACATTCTCTGTGTAAATCTCACTGGAAGATGAGAATGATTGTGTAAATCAGACTTGGATATGAGAAAGAATGTCAGTTTAAATCTGCCTGGAAGATGAGCGAGATTGTGTAAATATGACGAAAATATGAGAAAGATTGTCTATGTATATTTGACTTCAATATGATAGAGATTGGCTGTGTAAATCTGACTTCAATAAAACAGAGATTTTCCATTGAAATCAGACTAAAATATGACAGAGTTTGTCGGTGTAAATCTGACTGGAAGATGAGAAAGATTGTCTGTGTAAATCAAACTAAAATATGATAGAGATTGTCTGTGTAAATTGTATGTCAAAAACATAGAGAATGTCTGTGAAAATCTGACTGGAATATGTTAGAGATTGTCTGTGTAAACCTAACTTCAATAAGATAAGAGTGATTGTGTAAATCTGACTGGAAGTTGAGAAAGATTGTCTGTGTAAATCTGACAGGAAGATGAGAAAGATTGCCTGTGTAAATCAAACAAAAATATGATAGAAATTGTCTGTGTAAATCTGACTGGAATATGATAGAGATTGTCTATGTATATTTGATATCAATATAATAGAGATTGTCTGTGCAAATCTGACTGGAATATGAGAAAGATTGTCAGTGTAAATCTGCGTGGAAGATGAGAGAGATTATGTAAATATGACTAAAATATGAGAAAGATTTTCGATGTATATTTGACTTCAATATGATAGAGATGGTCAGTGTAAATCTGACTGGAAGATGAGAAAGATTGTGTAAATCTGACTTCATTAGTTCGAGATTGTCTGTGTAAATATGACTTCAATGAGATTGAGATTTTCTGTGTAAATCTCACTGGAAGATGAGAAAGATTGTGTAAATCTGACTTGAATAAGAGAAAGATTGTCCGTGTAAATATGACTGGAAGATGCGAGAGAATGTGTAAATATGACGAAATATTTGACTTCAATATGATAGAGATTGTCTGTGTAAATCTGACTTCAAAATGATAGAGATTGTCTGTGTAAATCTGACTTCATGAAGATAAAATCTGACTGGAAGTTGAGAAAGATTGTCCTTGTATATTTGACTTCAATATGATAGAGTTTGTCGGTGTAAATCTGACTGGAAGATGAGAAAGATTGTCTGTGTAAATCAAACTAAAATATGATAGAGATAGTCTGTGTAAATCTGATTTCAATATGATAGAGATTGTCTGTGTAAATTGTACTTCTATATGATGGAAACTGTCTGTGAAAATCTGACTTCAATATGATAGAGATTGTCTGTGTAAATTGTACTTCAATATGATGGAGATTTTCTGTGTAAATCTGACTTCAGTAGGATAGCGATTGTCTATGTAAATCTGATTTCAATATGATAGAGATTGTCTATGTTAATCTGACTTCAATATGATGGAGATTGTCTGTGTAAATCTGACTTCAATATAATAGAAATTGTCTGTGTAAATTGTACGTCAATATGATGGAAATTGTCTGTGTAAATCTGACTTCAATATGATAGAAATTGTCTGTGTAAATCTGACTGGAAGATGAGAAAGATTGTCTATGTACATTTGACTTCAATAGGATAGCGATTGTCTGTGTAAATCTGACTGGAAGATGAGAAAGATTTTCTGTGTAAATCTGATTTCAATATGATAGAGATTGTCTGTGTAAATCTGACTTCAATATGATAGAGATTGTCTGTGTAAATTTGACTTCAATAAGACAGTGATTTTCTGTGTAAATCAGACTAAAATGTTATAGAGTTTGCCGGTGTAAATTTGACTGGAAGATGAGAAAGATTGTGGAAATCAAACTAAAATATGATAGAGATTGTATGTGTAAATCAGAATGAAATATGATAGAAATTGTTTGTGTAAATCTGACTGGAAGATGTGAAAAGTTGTCTGTGTAAATCTGACCGGAAGATGAGAAAGATTGTCTGTGTAAATCTGACTTCAGTATGATAGAGATTGTCTATGTTAATCTGACTTCAGTATGATAGCGATTGTCTATGTTAATCTGACTTCAATATGATAGAGATTGTCTATGTTAATCTGACTTCAATATGATAGAGATTGTCTGTGTAAATCTGACTTCAATATGATAGAGATTGTCTGTGTAAATCTGACTTCAGTATGATAGAGATTGTCTATGTTAATCTGACTTCAATATGATAGAGATTGTCTATGTTAATCTGACTTCAATATGATAGAGATTGTCTATGTTAATCTGACTTCAATATGATAGAGATTGTCTGTGTAAATTGTACTTCAATATGATGGAGATTGTCTGTGTAAATCTGACTTCAATATGATAGAGATTGTCTTTGTAAATTGTACGTCAATATGATGGAGATTGTCTGTGTAAATCTGACTTCAATATGATGGAGATTGTCTGTGTAAATCTGACTTCAATATAATAGAAATTGTCTGTGTAAATCTGACTGGAAGTTGAGAAACGTTGTCTGTGTAAATCTGACTGGAAGATGAGAAAAGTTGTCTGTGTAAATCTGACTTCAATATGATAGAGATTGTCTGTGTAAATCTGACTTCGATAGGATAGCGATTGTCTATGTTAATCTGACTTCAATATGATAGAGATTGTCTGTGTAAATTTGACTTCAATAAGACAGTGATTTTCTGTGTAAATCAGACTAAAATGTTATAGAGTTTGTCGGTGTAAATTTGACTGGAAGATGAGAAAGATTGTGGAAATCAAACTAAAATATGATAGAGATTGTCTGTGTAAATCAGAATGAAATATGATAGAAATTGTTTGTATAAATCTGACTGGAATATGAGAGAGATTGTTTGTGTAAATCTGACTGGAAGATGAGAAAAGTTGTCTGTGTAAATCAAACTAAAATATGATAGAGATTGTCTATGTTAATCTGACTTCAGTATGATAGCGATTGTCTATGTTAATCTGACTTCAATATGATAGAGATTGTCTATGTTAATCTGACTTCAATATGATAGCGATTGACTGTGTAAACCTGACTTCAATAAAAAAGTGTATGTCTGTGCAAATCTGTCTGGAATATGATAGAGATATTCTGTGTATATCTGACTGGAAGATGAGAAAGATTGCCTGTGTAAATCAAACAAAAATATGATAGAAATTGTCTGTGTAAATCTGACTGGAATATGTGAAAGATTGTCTGTGTAAATCTGACTGGAATATGAAAGATTGTCTGTGTAAATCTGACTGGAATTATGATAGAGTTTGTCTGTGTAAATCTGACTGGAATATGTGAAAGATTGTCTGTGTAAATCTGACTGGAATATGAAAGATTGTCTGTGTAAATCTGACTACAATAAGACAGAGATTTTCCGTGTAAATCAGACTATAGTATGATAGAGTTTGTCTGTGTAAATCTGACTGGAATATGTGATAGATTGTGTAAATCTGACTGGAATATGACAGAGATTGTCTGTGTAAATCTGACTGGAATATGAGAGATTGTGTAAATCTGACTGGAATATGAGAGAGATTGTCTGTGTAAATCTGACTGGAATATGATAGAGATTGTCTGTGTAAGTCTGACTGGAATATGAGAGAGATTGTCTGTGTAAATCTGACTGGAATATGATAGCGATTGTCTGTGTAAGTCTGACTGGAATATGAGAGAGATTGTCTGTGTAAATCTGACTGGAATATGACAGAGATTGTTTGTGTAAATCTGATTGGAAGATGAGATAGATTGTCTCTGTATATTTGACTTCAATAAAGCAGATATTGTCTGTGTAAATCTGACTGCAAGATTAGAAAGATTGTTCGTGTAAATCTGACTGGAAGATGAGAAAGATTGTCTGTGTTTATTTGACTTCAATATGATAGAGATTGCCTGTGCACATCTGACTGGAATATGAGAAAGATTGTCAGAGTAAATCTGCCTGAAGGTGAGAGAGCTTATGTAAATATGACGAAAATATGAGAAAGATTTTCGATGTATATTTGACTTCAATATGATAGAGATGGTCAGTGTAAATCTGACTGGAATATGAGAAAGATTGTCTGTGTAAATGTGACTGGAATATGATAGAGAATGTCTGTGTAAATCTGACTCAAAATGAGAAAGGTTGTTTGTGTAAATTCGACTGGAGGATGAGAAAGATTGTCTATGTACATTTGACTTCAATATGATAGAGATTGTCTGTGTAAATCTGACTTCAATAAGATAGTGATTATGTAAATCTGACTGGAAGATGAGAAAGATTGCCTGTGTAAATCTGACTTCAATATAATAGAGTTTGTCTATGAAATGAAATGAAATGAATGAAATGAAATGAAAATCGCTTATTGTCACAAGTAGGCTTCAAATGAAGTTACTGTGAAAAGCCCCTAGTCGCCACATTCCGACACCTGTTCGGGGAGGCTGTGTAAATCATACTGGAATATGAAAGTGATTGTCTGTGTAAATCTGACTGAAATATGTGAAAGATTGTTTGTATAAATCTGACTGGAAGATGAGAAAGATTGTCTCTGTATATTTGACTGGTATATAATAGAGTATCTGTGTAAATCTGGCTGCAAAATGAGATAGGTTGCCTGTGTAAATTTGACTTCAATATGATAGAGATTGTGTAAATCTGACTGGAACATGATAGAGTTTGTCTGTGTAAATCTGACTGGAAGATGAGAAAGATTGCCTGTGTAAATCTGACTTCAATAAGATAGTGATTCTGTAAATCAGACTGGAATATCATAGAATTTGTTGGTGTAAATCTGACTGGAAGATGAGAAAGTTTGCCTGTGTAAATCAAACTAAAATATGATAGAGATTGTCTGTGTAAATCTGACAGGAACATGATAGAGATTGTCTGTGTAAATCTGACTTCACTAAGACAGAGATTTTCCATGTAAATCAGACTAAAATATGATAGAGTTTGTTGGTGTAAATCTGACTGGAAGATGAGAAAGATTGTCTGTGTAAATCAAACTAAACTATGATAGAGATTGTCTGTGTAAATCAAACTAAACTATGATAGAGATTGTCTGTGTAAATTGTATGTCAAAAACATAGAGAATGTCTGTGAAAATCTGACTGGAATATGTTAGAGATTGTCTGTGTAAACCTAACTTCAATAAGATAAGAGTGATTGTGTATATCTGACTGGAAGTTGAGAAAGATTGTCTGTGTAAATCTGACTACAATAAGACAGAGACTTTCCGTGTAAATCAGACTATAGTATGATAGAGTTTGACTGTGTAAATCTGACTGGAATATGATAGAGTTTGTCTGTGTAAATCACACTGGAAGATGAGAAAGATTGTTCGTGTAAATCACACTTGAAGACGAGAAAGGGTGTCTGCAAAAATCTCACTGGAATATCAGAAAGATTGTGTAAATCTGACGAAAATATGAGAAAGATTGTCTATGTATATTTGACTTCAATATGATAGAGATTGTCTGTGTAAGTCTGACTTCAATAGGATAAGAGTGATTGTGTAAATCTGACTGGACGTTGAGAAAGATTTTCCATGTGTATTTGACTTCAATATAATAAAGATTGTTGGTGTAAATCTGACTGGAAGATGAGAAAAATTGTCTGTGTTTATTTGACTTCACTATGATAGAGATTGTCTGTGTAAATCTGACTGGAATATGAAAGATTGCCTGTGTAAATCTGACTGGAATATGAAAGATTGTCTGTGTAAATCTGGCTACAATGAGACAGATTTTCCGTGTAAATCAAACTATAGTATGATAGAGATAGTCTGTGTAAATCTGACTGGAAGATGAGAAAGATTGTCTATGTATATTTGACTTCAATTTGATAGAGATTGTGTGTAAATCTGACTGCAAGATTAAATAGATTGTTTGTGTAAACCTGACTGGAATGTGATAGAGATTGTCTGTCTAAATCTGACTGGAATGTGATAGAGATTGTCTGTCTAAATCTGACTTCAATAAGATAAGAGTGATTTTGTGAATCTGACTGGAAGTTGAGAAAGATTTTCTGTGTATATTTGACTTCAATATGATAAAGTTTGTCTGTGTAAATCTCACTGGAAGATGAGAAAGATTGTTTGTGTAAATCTGATTTGAAGACGAGAAAGGGTGCCTGCGTGAATCTCACTGGAATATCAGAAAGATTGTGTAAATCTGACGAAAATATGAGAAAGGTTGTCTATGTATATTTGACTTCAATATGATAGAGATTGGCTGTGTAAATCTGACTTCACTAAGACAGAGATTTTCCACGTAAATCAGACTAATATATGATAGAGTTTGTCGGTGTAAATCTGACTGGAAGATGAGAAAGATTGTCTGTGTAAATCAAACTAAAATATGATAGAGATTGTCTGTGTAAATTGTATGTCAAAAACATAGAGAATGTCTGTGAAAATCTGACTGGAATATGATAGAGATAGTCTGTGTAAACCTAACTTCAATAAGATAAGAGTGATTGTGTATATCTGACTGGAAGTTGAGAAAGATTGTCTGTGTAAATCTGACTACAATAAGACAGAGACTTTCCGTGTAAATCAGACTATAGTATGATAGAGTTTGACTGTGTAAATCTGACTGGAATATGATAGAGATTGTCTATGTAAATCTGACAGGAAGATGAGAAAGATTGCCTGTGTAAATCAAACAAAAATATGATAGAAATTGTCTGTGTAAATCTGACTGGAATATGAGAAAGATTGTTTGCGTAAATCTGACTTCAATATGATCGAGGTTGTTTGTATAAATCTGACTGGAATATGAGAGAGATTGTTTGCGTTAATCTGACATGGAATATGATAAGGATTGTGCAATTCTGACTTCAAAGAGATAGAGATTGTGCAAATCTGACTGGAAGATGAGAAGGATTATCTGTGTAAATCTGTCTTCAATATGATAGAGATTTGTTTGTGTAATCTGTATTCAATATGATAGAAATTGTCAGTTCAAATCAGACTGGAATATGAGAAAGATTGTGTAAATCTGACTTCAATAAGATAAGAGTGATTGTGTGAATCTGACTGGAACATGATAGTGATTGTCTGTATAAATCTAACTTCAATAAGATAGTGATTGTGTAAATCTGACTGGAATATGACAGAGATTGTCTGTGTAAATCTAACTTCAATAAGAGAGTGATTGTGTAAATCTGACTGGAATATGATAGTGATTGTCTGTGTAAATCTGACTGGTATATGATAGAGATTGTCTGTGTAAATCTGACTTCAATCAGATAAGAGTGGTTGTGTGAATCTGACTGGAAGTTGAGAAAGATTTTCCATGTGTATTTGACTTCAATATAACAAAGATTGTCGGTGTAAATCTGATTGCAAGATTAGATAGATTGTTAGTGGAAATCTGACTGCAAGATTTGAAAGGTTGTCTGTGTAAATCAAACTAAAATATGATAGAGATTGTCTGTGTAAATCTGACTGGGAGTTGAGAAACGTTGTCTGTGTAAATCTGACTTCAGTAGGGTAGAGATTGTCTGTGTTAACCTGACTTCAATATGGCAGAGATTGTCTACGTTAATCTGACTTCAATACGATAGCGATTGTCTGTGTAAATTTGACTTCAGTATGATAGCGATTGTCTGTGTAAATCTGACTGGAACATGAGAGAGATTATCTGTGTATATCTGACTGGAAGATGAGAAAGATTGTCTGTGTAAATCTGACTTCATTAGATAGAGATTGTCAGTGTAAATCTGACTTCATTAGATAGAGATTGTCTGTGTAAATCTGACTTCAATGAAATAGAGATTCTCTGTGTAAATCACACTGGAAGATGAGAAAGATTGTTCGTGTAAATCACACTTGAAGACGAGAAAGGGTGTCTGCAAAAATCTCACTGGAATATCAGAAAGATTGTGTAAATCTGACGAAAATATGAGAAAGATTGTCTATGTATATTTGACTTCAATATGATAGAGATTGTCTGTGTAAGTCTGACTTCAATAGGATAAGAGTGATTGTGTAAATCTGACTGGACGTTGAGAAAGATTTTCCATGTGTATTTGACTTCAATATAATAAAGATTGTTGGTGTAAATCTGACTGGAAGATGAGAAAAATTGTCTGTGTTTATTTGACTTCACTATGATAGAGATTGTCTGTGTAAATCTGACTGGAATATGAAAGATTGCCTGTGTAAATCTGACTGGAATATGAAAGATTGTCTGTGTAAATCTGGCTACAATGAGACAGATTTTCCGTGTAAATCAAACTATAGTATGATAGAGATAGTCTGTGTAAATCTGACTGGAAGATGAGAAAGATTGTCTATGTATATTTGACTTCAATTTGATAGAGATTGTGTGTAAATCTGACTGCAAGATTAAATAGATTGTTTGTGTAAACCTGACTGGAATGTGATAGAGATTGTCTGTCTAAATCTGACTGGAATGTGATAGAGATTGTCTGTCTAAATCTGACTTCAATAAGATAAGAGTGATTTTGTGAATCTGACTGGAAGTTGAGAAAGATTTTCTGTGTATATTTGACTTCAATATGATAAAGTTTGTCTGTGTAAATCTCACTGGAAGATGAGAAAGATTGTTTGTGTAAATCTGATTTGAAGACGAGAAAGGGTGCCTGCGTGAATCTCACTGGAATATCAGAAAGATTGTGTAAATCTGACGAAAATATGAGAAAGGTTGTCTATGTATATTTGACTTCAATATGATAGAGATTGGCTGTGTAAATCTGACTTCACTAAGACAGAGATTTTCCACGTAAATCAGACTAATATATGATAGAGTTTGTCGGTGTAAATCTGACTGGAAGATGAGAAAGATTGTCTGTGTAAATCAAACTAAAATATGATAGAGATTGTCTGTGTAAATTGTATGTCAAAAACATAGAGAATGTCTGTGAAAATCTGACTGGAATATGATAGAGATAGTCTGTGTAAACCTAACTTCAATAAGATAAGAGTGATTGTGTATATCTGACTGGAAGTTGAGAAAGATTGTCTGTGTAAATCTGACTACAATAAGACAGAGACTTTCCGTGTAAATCAGACTATAGTATGATAGAGTTTGACTGTGTAAATCTGACTGGAATATGATAGAGATTGTCTATGTAAATCTGACAGGAAGATGAGAAAGATTGCCTGTGTAAATCAAACAAAAATATGATAGAAATTGTCTGTGTAAATCTGACTGGAATATGAGAAAGATTGTTTGCGTAAATCTGACTTCAATATGATCGAGGTTGTTTGTATAAATCTGACTGGAATATGAGAGAGATTGTTTGCGTTAATCTGACATGGAATATGATAAGGATTGTGCAATTCTGACTTCAAAGAGATAGAGATTGTGCAAATCTGACTGGAAGATGAGAAGGATTATCTGTGTAAATCTGTCTTCAATATGATAGAGATTTGTTTGTGTAATCTGTATTCAATATGATAGAAATTGTCAGTTCAAATCAGACTGGAATATGAGAAAGATTGTGTAAATCTGACTTCAATAAGATAAGAGTGATTGTGTGAATCTGACTGGAACATGATAGTGATTGTCTGTATAAATCTAACTTCAATAAGATAGTGATTGTGTAAATCTGACTGGAATATGACAGAGATTGTCTGTGTAAATCTAACTTCAATAAGAGAGTGATTGTGTAAATCTGACTGGAATATGATAGTGATTGTCTGTGTAAATCTGACTGGTATATGATAGAGATTGTCTGTGTAAATCTGACTTCAATCAGATAAGAGTGGTTGTGTGAATCTGACTGGAAGTTGAGAAAGATTTTCCATGTGTATTTGACTTCAATATAACAAAGATTGTCGGTGTAAATCTGATTGCAAGATTAGATAGATTGTTAGTGGAAATCTGACTGCAAGATTTGAAAGGTTGTCTGTGTAAATCAAACTAAAATATGATAGAGATTGTCTGTGTAAATCTGACTGGGAGTTGAGAAACGTTGTCTGTGTAAATCTGACTTCAGTAGGGTAGAGATTGTCTGTGTTAACCTGACTTCAATATGGCAGAGATTGTCTACGTTAATCTGACTTCAATACGATAGCGATTGTCTGTGTAAATTTGACTTCAGTATGATAGCGATTGTCTGTGTAAATCTGACTGGAACATGAGAGAGATTATCTGTGTATATCTGACTGGAAGATGAGAAAGATTGTCTGTGTAAATCTGACTTCATTAGATAGAGATTGTCAGTGTAAATCTGACTTCATTAGATAGAGATTGTCTGTGTAAATCTGACTTCAATGAAATAGAGATTCTCTGTGTAAATCACACTGGAAGATGAGAAAGATTGTTCGTGTAAATCACACTTGAAGACGAGAAAGGGTGTCTGCAAAAATCTCACTGGAATATCAGAAAGATTGTGTAAATCTGACGAAAATATGAGAAAGATTGTCTATGTATATTTGACTTCAATATGATAGAGATTGTCTGTGTAAGTCTGACTTCAATAGGATAAGAGTGATTGTGTAAATCTGACTGGACGTTGAGAAAGATTTTCCATGTGTATTTGACTTCAATATAATAAAGATTGTTGGTGTAAATCTGACTGGAAGATGAGAAAAATTGTCTGTGTTTATTTGACTTCACTATGATAGAGATTGTCTGTGTAAATCTGACTGGAATATGAAAGATTGCCTGTGTAAATCTGACTGGAATATGAAAGATTGTCTGTGTAAATCTGGCTACAATGAGACAGATTTTCCGTGTAAATCAAACTATAGTATGATAGAGATAGTCTGTGTAAATCTGACTGGAAGATGAGAAAGATTGTCTATGTATATTTGACTTCAATTTGATAGAGATTGTGTGTAAATCTGACTGCAAGATTAAATAGATTGTTTGTGTAAACCTGACTGGAATGTGATAGAGATTGTCTGTCTAAATCTGACTGGAATGTGATAGAGATTGTCTGTCTAAATCTGACTTCAATAAGATAAGAGTGATTTTGTGAATCTGACTGGAAGTTGAGAAAGATTTTCTGTGTATATTTGACTTCAATATGATAAAGTTTGTCTGTGTAAATCTCACTGGAAGATGAGAAAGATTGTTTGTGTAAATCTGATTTGAAGACGAGAAAGGGTGCCTGCGTGAATCTCACTGGAATATCAGAAAGATTGTGTAAATCTGACGAAAATATGAGAAAGGTTGTCTATGTATATTTGACTTCAATATGATAGAGATTGGCTGTGTAAATCTGACTTCACTAAGACAGAGATTTTCCACGTAAATCAGACTAATATATGATAGAGTTTGTCGGTGTAAATCTGACTGGAAGATGAGAAAGATTGTCTGTGTAAATCAAACTAAACTATGATAGAGATTGTCTGTGTAAATTGTATGTCAAAAACATAGAGAATGTCTGTGAAAATCTGACTGGAATATGATAGAGATAGTCTGTGTAAACCTAACTTCAATAAGATAAGAGTGATTGTGTATATCTGACTGGAAGTTGAGAAAGATTGTCTGTGTAAATCTGACTACAATAAGACAGAGACTTTCCGTGTAAATCAGACTATAGTATGATAGAGTTTGACTGTGTAAATCTGACTGGAATATGATAGAGATTGTTCGTGTAAATCTGATTTGAAGACGAGAAAGGGTGTCTGCAAAAATCTCACTGGAATATCAGAAAGATTGTGTAAATCTGACGAAAATATGAGAAAGATTGTCTATGTATATTTGACTTCAATATGATAGAGATTGTCTGTGTAAGTCTGACTTCAATAGGATAAGAGTGATTGTGTAAATCTGACTGGACGTTGAGAAAGATTTTCCATGTGTATTTGACTTCAATATAATAAAGATTGTTGGTGTAAATCTGACTGGAAGATGAGAAAGATTGTCTTTGTAAATCTGACTGGAATATGAAAGATTGCCTGTGTAAATCTGACTGGAATATGAAAGATTGTCTGTGTAAATCTGGCTACAATGAGACAGATTTTCCGTGTAAATCAAACTATAGTATGATAGAGATTGTCTGTGTAAATCTGACTGGAAGATGAGAAAGATTGTCTGTGTTTATTTGACTTCACTATGATAGAGATTGTCTGTGTAAATCTGACTGGAATATGAAAGATTGCCTGTGTAAATCTGACTGGAATATGAAAGATTGTCTGTGTAAATCTGGCTACAATGAGACAGATTTTCCGTGTAAATCAAACTATAGTATGATAGAGATTGTCTGTGTAAATCTGACTGGAAGATGAGAAAGATTGTCAATGTATGTTTGACTTCAATATGATGGAGATTGTCTGTGTAAATCTGACTTCAATATAATGGAGATTGTCTGTGTAAATCTGACTGGAAGATGAGAAAGATTGTCAATGTATGTTTGACTTCAATAGGATAGCGATTGTCTGTGTAAATCTGACTTCAATATGATGGAGATTGTCTATGTTAATCTGACTTCAATAAGATAGGAGTGATTGTGTAAATCTGATTGGAAGCTGAGAAAGATTGCCTATGTATATTTGACTTCAATATAATAGAAATTGTCTGTGTAAATCTGACTGGAAGATGAGAAGTATTGTCTGTGTAAATTTGACTTCAGCATGATAGCGATTGTCTGTGTAAATCGGATTTCAATAAGACAGTGTATGTCTGTGTAAATCTGACTTCAATGAGATAGAGATTCTCTGTGTAAATCTGACTTCAATGAGATAGAGATTCTCTGTGTAAATCTCACTGGAATATCAGAAAGATTGTGTAAATCTGACAAAAATATGAGAAAGATTGTCTATGTATATTTGACTTCAATATGATAGAGATTGTCTGTGTAAATCTGACTTCAATATGATGGAGATTGTCTGTGTAAACCTAACTTCAATAAGATAAGAGTGATTGTGTAAATCTGACTGGAAGTTGAGAAAGATTGTCTATGTATATTTCTATTCAATATGATAGAGATTGTCTGTGTAAATCTGACTTCAATCAGATAGAGATACTCTGAGGTAATCTCACTGCAAGATGAGAAAGATTGCGTAAATCTGACTGGAATATGAGAAAGATTGCGTAAATCTGTCTGGAATTTGAGAAAGATTGTCTGCGTAAATCGGACTGGAAGATGAGAGAGGTTGTGTAAACATGACGAAAATATGAGAAAGATTGTCTCTGCATCTTTGACGGCAATAAGATAGAGATTGGCTCTGTAAATTGTGCGTCAATATGATAGAGATTGGCTGTGTAAATCTGACTGGAATATGAAAGACTGTCTGTGTAAATCTGACCACAATAAAACAGAGATTTTCCATGTAAATCAGACTTTAGTAGATAGAGTTTGTCTGTGTAAATCTGACTGGAAGATGAGAAAGATTGTCTGTGTTAATCTGACTTCAATATGCTAGCGATTGTCTGTGTAAATTTGACTTCAGTATGATAGCGATTGTCAGTGTAAATCTGCCTGGAAGATGAGAAAGATTGTCTATGTATATTTGACTGGAATATGATAGAGAATGTCTGTGTAAATCTGACTTCAATAAGATAGTGATTGTGTAAATCTGACTGGAATATGATAGAGATTGTCTGTGTAAATCTGACTTCAATAACATAAGTGAGCGTGTGTAAATCTGACTTCAATCAGATAGAGATTATCTGTGTAAACCTCCCTGGAAAATGATAGAGATTGTTTGTATAAATATGACTAAAATTTGAGAAAGATTGTCTATGTATATTTGACTTCAATATGATAGAGATTGTCTGTGTAAATGTGACTGGAATATGTGAAAGATTGTCTGTGTAAATGTGACTTCAGTAAGGTAGAGATTGTCTGTGACCTACGCTCGGGTTGTCTCGGAGGTGGCTTCGACTTTCTCGGGGAAAATTAAAATGTCAGCAGCAGCAATCCGTAGGGGGGGTGAGTGCTTTATTGGGATGATGTGGGAAGACTGGGTCGCGTGGGATAATGTCTAATTAATTGTTATTGTATATTCTCTTTTTACACTATGTTAATGTTCACTCTAGTTTGTTTTGTTATTATTGTTACTACTGTTTTTTTATGAAAATTCTGCAAAACCTTAATAAAAATACTTTTTTTAAAAAAGAAAGAGATTGTCTGTGTAAATCTGACTGGAAGATGAGAAAGATTGTCTGTGTGACTCTGACAGGAATATGATAAAGATTGTGTGAATCTGACTTCAAAGTGATAAAGATTGTTTGTGTAAATCTGACTGGAAGGTGAGAGAGATTGTGTAAATATGACTAAAACATGAGAAAAATTGTCTTTGTATATTTGACTTCAATATGACAGAGATTGTCTGTGTAAATCTTACTGGAATGTGATAAAGATTGTCTGTGTAAATTTGGCTTCAACAGATAAGACAGATTGTGTAAATCTGACTTCAATATGATTGTGTGTGTAAATCTGCCTAGAGGTTTAGAAAGATTGTGTAAATCTGACTTCAATAAGATAGAAATTGTCTGTGTAAATCTGACCGGAAGATGTTAGACGTTGTCTCTGGAAATCTGACTTCAATGAGAGAGAGATTGTCTGTGTGAATTGTACGTCAATACGATAGAGATTGTCTCATCAAATCTTTTCTTAAATAAATTTAATTACCCAATTATTTTTTCCAATTAAGGGGCAATTTAGCGTGGCCAATCCACCTACTCTGCACATTTTTGGGTTGTGGGGGCGAAACCCACGCAGACACGGGGAGAATGTGCAAACTCCACACGGACAGTGACCCAGAGCCGGGATCGAACCTGGGACCGCAGCGCCGTGAGGCAGCTGTGCTAACCACTAGGCCACCGTCCTGCCCTGTCTCCGCAAATCTGACTGGAAGATGAGAAAGATTGTCTGTGTAAATCTGACTTAAATTCGATAGAGATTGTCTGTGTAAATTGTCCTCCAATATGATGGAGATTGTGCAAATCTGACTTCAATTTGTAGAGGTTGTGTAAATGTGACTGGAATATGATAGAGGTTGTCTGTGTAAATCTGACTGGAAGATGGGAAACGTTGATCTGGTTCTGCTCGGAGCCAGCAATAAATCGCCATTTTTTCCATGGGATTATGAGGGCGTTTTCCTTCCTTTCCTGGGATAAGCAAGGACCCTGGCTTTCAACTTCATTTTCATTCCTTCTTTTATATTGGGAACTGGGAAACAATTCAAATTGATTCAGCTTTCACACTGTGCGATGAGCTAGTGGACCCCATTCACTGTGAATCAACTGTAACTATTATTCATCTCTGCTTCCAATACGCCCGGAACATAGACATTGCAATGTGCCACATCACCCACTCCAACTCATCAAAACCCGTGAGAGTTCTTGTTTCAATCTGCAAAGTCTTAAATTAGACAGGTCACTGTGTGTGAGGTACAGGTGTGTTACAAAAAGGTTACTGTGTGTGAGATACAGGTGTGTTACAGGAAGGTTACAATGTGAGTGAGGTACAGGTGTATTACAGACAGGTTACTGTATGAGTGAGGTACAGGTGTGTTACAGACAAGGTACTGTGTGTGTGAGGTACAGGTGTGTTACAGACAGTTTACTGTGTGTGAGGTAAAGGTGTGTTACAGACAGGTTACTGTGTGTGTGAGGTACAGGTGTGTTACAGACAAGGTACTGTGTGTGTGAGGTACAGGTGTGTTACAGACAAGTTACTGTGTGTGTGAGGTACAGGTGAGTTACAGACAGGTTACTGTGTGTGTGTGAGGTACAGGTGTGTTACAGACAAGTTACTGTGTGTGTGAGGTACAGGTGTATTACAGGCAGGTTACAGTGTGTGAGGTAAAGGTGTGTTACAGAGAGGTTACCGTGTGTGTCAGGTACAGGTGTTTTACAGATAGGTTACATTGTGTGTGAGGTACAGGTGTGTGACAGACAGGTTACTGTATGTGAGGTACAGGTGTGTTATAGACAGGTGTGTTACAGATAGGTTATTGTGTGTGTGAGGTACAGGTGTGTTACAGACAGGTTACTGTGTGTGTGAGGTACAGGTGTGTTACAGACAGGTTAATGTGTGTGAGGTACAGGTGTGTTATAGACAGGTGTGTTACAGATAGGTTATTGTGTGTGTGAGGTACAGGTGTGTTACAGACAGGTGACTGTATGTGTGAGATACAGGTGTGTTGCTGACAGGTTACTGTGTATGAGGTACAAGTGTGTTATATACAGGTTACTGTGTGCGTGAGGTACAGGTGTGTTACAGACAGGTTACTGTGTGTGTGAGGTGCAGGTGTTTTACAGACAAGTTACTGTGTGTGTGAGGTACAGGTGTGTTACAGACAGGTTACTGTGTGTGTGAGGTACAGGTGTGTTACAGACAGGTTACTGTGTGTGTGAGGTACAGGTGTGTTACAGACAGGTTACTGTGTGTGTGAGGTACAGGTGTGTTACAGACAGGTTACTGTGTGGGTGAGGTACAGGTGTGTTACAGACAGGTTACTGTGTGCGTGAGGTACAGGTGTGTTACAGATAGGTTACTGTGTGTGTGAGGTACACGTGTGTTACAGACAGGTTACTGTGTGCGTGAGGTACAGGTGTGTTACAGATAGGTTACTGTGTGTGTGAGGTACACGTGTGTTACAGACAGGTTACTGTGTGTGTGAGGTACAGGTGTATTACAGACAAGTTAATGTGCGTGAGGTAAGGGTGTGTTACAGACAAGTTAATGTGTGTGAGGTAAGGGTGTGTTACAGACAGGTTACTGTGTGTGTGAGGTACAGGTGTTTTACAGATAGGTTAAATTGAGTGTGAGGTACAGGTGTGTTATAGACAAGTTACTGTGTGTGTGAGGTACAGGTGTGTTACAGACAGGTTACTGTGTGTGTGAGGTAAGGGTGTGTTACAGACAGGTTACTGTGTGTGAGGTACAGGTGTGTTACAGACAGGTTACAGTGTGGGTGATGTACAGGTGTGTTACAGACAGGTTACTGTGTGGGTGAGGTACAGGTGTGTTACAGACAGGTTATCGTGTGGGTGAGGTACAGGTGTGTTACAGACAGGTTACTGTGTGGGTGATGTACAGGTGTGTTACAGACAGGTTACTGTGTGTGTGATGTACAGGTGTGTCACAGACAGGTTACTGTGTGGGTGATGTACAGGTGTGTTACAGACAGGTTACTGTGTGCGTGAGGTACAGGTGTGTTACAGACAGGTTACTGTGTGTGTGAGGTACAGGTGTGTTACAGACAGGTTACTGTGTGTGTGAGGTACAGGTGTGTTACAGACAGGTTACGGTGTGTGTGATGTACAGGTGTGTTACAGACAGGTTATTGTGTGGGTGAGGTACAGGTGTGTTACAGACAGGTTACTGTGTGTGTGAGGTACAGGTGAGTTACAGACAGGTTACTGTGTGTGTGATGTACAGGTGTGTTACAGACAGGTTACTGTGTGTGTGAGGTACAGGTGAGTTACAGACAGGTTACTGTGTGTGTGAGGTACAGGTGTGTTACAGACAGGTTACTGTGTGTGTGAGGTACAGGTGTGTTACAGACAGGTTACTGTGTGGGTGATGTACAGGTGTGTTACAGACAGGTTACTGTGTGTGTGAGGTACAGGTGAGTTACAGACAGGTTACTGTGTGTGTGAGGTACAGGTGTGTTACAGACAGGTTACTGTGTGGGTGATGTACAGGTGTGTTACAGACAGGTTACTGTGTGTGATGTACAGGTGTGTTACAGACAGGTTACTGTGTGTGTGAGGCACAGGTGTGTTACAGTCAGGTTATTGTGTGGGTGATGTACAGGTGTGTTACAGACAGGTTACTGTGTGTGTGAGGTACAGGTGTGTTACAGACAGGTTACTGTGTGGGTGATGTACAGGTGTGTTACAGACAGGTTACTGTGTGTGATGTACAGGTGTGTTACAGACAGGTTACTGTGTGTGTGAGGTACAGGTGTGTTACAGTCAGGTTATTGTGTGGGTGATGTACAGGTGTGTTACAGACAGGTTACTGTGTGTGTGAGGTACGGAATGTGTTACAGACAGGTTACTGTGTGGGTGATGTACAGGTGTGTTACAGACAGGTTACTGTGTGAGTGAGGTACAGGTGTGTTACAGACATGTTAATGTGTGGGTGATGTACAGGTGTGTTACAGACAGGTTACTGTGTGGGTGATGTACAGGTGTGTTACAGACAGGTTACAGTGTGTGTGAGGTACAGGTGTGTTACAGACAGGTTACTGTGTGTGTGAGGTACAGGTGTGTTACAGACAGGTTACTGTATGTGTGAGGTACAGGTGTGTTACAGACAGGTTATTGTGTGGGTGAGGTACAGGTGTGTTACAGACAGGTTACTGTGTGTGTGATGTACAGGTGTGTTACAGACAGGTTACTGTGTGGGTGATGTACAAGTGTGTTACAGACAGGTTACTGTGTGAGTGAGGTACAGGTGTGTTACAGACAGGTTACTGTGTGCGTGAGGTACAGGTGTGTTACAGACAGGTTACTGTGTGTGTGATGTACAGGTGTGTTACAGACAAGTTACTGTGTCGGTGAGGTATCATAGATCATAGAATCATAGAAGTTTACAGCATGGAAACAGGCCATTCGGCCCAACCAGTCCATGCCGCCCAGTTTTTACCATTAAGCTAGTCCCAGTTGCCCGCACTTGGCCCATAACCCTCTATACCCATCTTACCCATGTAACTATCTAAATGCTTTTTAAAAGACACAATTGTACCCGCCTCTACTACTACCTCTGGCAGCCCATTCCAGACACTCACTACCCTCTGAGTGAAGAAATTGCCCCTCTGGGCCCTTCTGAATCTCTCCCCTCTCACCTTAAACCTATGCCCTCTAGTTTTAGACTCCCCTACCTTTGGGAAAAGATGTTGACTATCTACCTTATCTATGCCCCTCATTATTTTATAGACCTCTATAAGATCACCCCTAAGCCTCCTACGCTCCAGGGAAAAAAGTCCCAGTCTATCCAGCCTCTCCTTATAACTCAAACCATCAAGTCCCGGTAACATCCTAGTAAATCTTTTCTGCACTCTTTCCAGTTTAATAATATCCTTTCTATAATAGGGTGACCAGAACTGCACACAGTATTCCAAGTGTGGCCGTACCAATGTCTTGTACAACTTCAACAAGACGTCCCAACTCCTGTATTCAATGTTCTGACCAATGAAACCAAGCATGCCAAATGCCTTCTTCACCACCCTGTCCACCTGCGACTCTACCTTCAAGGAGCTATGAACCTGTACTCCTAGATCTCTTTGTTCTGTAACTCTCCCCAACGCCATACCATTAACTGAGTAGGTCCTGGCCTGATTTGATCTGCCAAAATGCATCACCTCACATTTATCTAAATTAAACTCCATCTGCCATTCTTCGGCCCACTGGCCTAATTGATCAAGATCCCGTTGCAATCCTAGATAACCTTCTTCACTATCCACTGTGCCACCAGTCTTGGTGTCATCTGCAAACTTACTAACCATGCCTCCTAAATTCTCATCCAAATCATTAATATAAATCACAAATAACAGTGAACCCAGCACCGATCCCTGAGGCACACCACTGGTCACAGGCCTCCAGTTTGAAAAACAACCCTCTACAACCACCCTCTGCCTTCTGTCGTCCAGCCAATTTTGAATCCAATTGGCAACCTCACCCTGGATCCCGTGAGCTTTAACCTTCTGCAACAACCTACCATGCGGTACCTTGTCAAAGGCTTTGCTAAAGTCCATGTAGACAACGTCTACTGCACTGCCCTCATCTACCTTCTTGGTCACCCCCTCAAAAAACTCAATCAAATTTGTGAGACATGATTTTCCATGCACAAAGCCATGCTGACTGCCCCGAATCAGTCCTTGCCTCTCTAAATGCTTGTAGATCCTGTCTCTCAGAATATCTTCGAGCAACTTACCTACTACAGACGTTAGGCTCACCGGTCTGTAGTTCCCAGGCTTTTCCCTGCTGCCCTTCTTAAACAAGGGCACAACATTCGCCACTCTCCAATCTTCAGGCACCTCACCTGTGGCTGCCGATGCTTCAAATATCTCTGTTAGGGGACCCGCAATTTCCTCCCTAGCCTCCCACAACATCCTGGGATACATTTCATCAGGTCCCGGGGATTTATCTACCTTGATGCGCTTTAAGACTTCCAGCACCTCCTCCTCTGTAATATGCACACTTCTCAAGACATCACTATTTATTTCCCTTAGTTTCCTAACATCCATGCCTTTCTCCACCGTGAATACCGATGAGAAATATTCATTCAGGATCTCACCCAACTCTTGTGGCTCTGCACATAGATGTCCTTGTTGATCCTTAAGAGGCCCTACTCTGTCCCTAGTTACTCTTTTCCCCTTTATGTATCTGTAGAATCTCTTTGGATTCTCCCTTGAATTATTTGCCAAAGCAATTTCATGTCCCCTTTTTGCCCTCCTGATTTCCCTCTTAACTCTATTTCGACAATCTCTATACTCTTCAAGGGATCCACTTGATCCCAGTCGCTTATGTACGTCATATGCCTCCTTCTTCTTTTTGACCAGAGTCTCAATATCTCGAGTCATCCAGGGTTCCCTACTTCTACCAGCCTTGCCCTTCACTCTAAAGGGAATGTGCTTACCCTGCACCCTGGTTAACACATTTTTAAAAGCCTCCCATTTACCAGCCGTCCCTTTGCCTGCCAACAGTCTCCTCCAATCTACCTCTGCAAGTTCCTGTCTGATACCATCAAAATTGGCCTTGCCCCAATTAAGAATTTTAACTCTTGGGCCAGACCTATCATTCTCCATAGCTATCTTAAAACTAATGGAGTTATGGTCACTTGTCCCAAAGTGATCCCTCACTAACACTTCTGTCACTTGCCCTTCCTTATTTCCCAAGACGAGGTCAAGTTTTGCCCCCTCTCTAGTCGGTCCATCCACATACTGAATGAGAAATTCCTCCTGAATACACTCAACAAATTTCCCTCCATCCAAGCCCCTAATGCTATGGCTGTCCCAGTCAATGTTGGGAAAGTTAAAGTCCCCTACTACTACCACCCTATTATTCTTGCAGCTATCTGTAATCTCCTTACATATTTGCTCCTCAATTTCCCGCTGACTATTTGGGGGCCTGTAGTACAGTCCTACCAAGGTGATCTCTCCCTTCTTATTTTTCAGTTCCACCCATATAGACTCAGTGGGCGAACCCTCGGATATATCCCCTCTAAGTACTGCCGTGATGTTCTCCCTAATCAAAAACGCCACTCCCCCTCCTCTCTTACCTCCTGTTCTATCCTTTCTATAGCATCTGTACCCCGGAACATTGAGCTGCCAGTCCTGCCCCTCCCTTAGCCATGTTTCAGTCATAGCTATAATATCCCAGTCCCATGTGCCCGTCCATGCCCTGAGTTCATCCGCTTTGCCCGTCAGGCCCCTTGCATTGAAATAAATGCAGTTTAATGTAGACCTTCCTTGCTCTCTGCCCTGCTTTCTCTGGTCATGCTTTACACACTCTCCCTTCCTGCCTTTTGTTTCTGTCCCCACTGACTTCCTACATCGGTTCCCATCCCCCTGCCACATTAGTTTAAACCCTCCCCAACTGCACTAGCAAACACACCCCCGAGAACATTGGTTCCGGTCCCACCCAGATGCAGACCGTCCGATTTGTACAGGTCCCACCTCCCCCAGAACCGGTCCCAATGTCCCAGGAATTTGAAACCCTCCCTCTTGCACCATCTCTCAAGCCACGTATTCATCCTAGCTATCCTGTCATTCCTACTCTGACTATCACGTGGCACTGGTAGCAATCCTGAGATTACTACCTTTGAGGTCCTACTTTTTAGTTTAACTCCTAACTCCCTAAATTCAGCTTGTAGGACCTCATCCCGTTTTTTACCTATATCGTTGGTGCCTCTATGCACCACGACAGCTGGCTGTTCACCCCCCCCCCCCCCCCCCTCCAGAATGCCCTGCAGCCGCTCCGAGACATCCTTGACCCTTGCACCAGGGAGGCAACATACCAACCTGGATTCTCGTTTGCGTCCACAGAAACGCCTGTCTATTCCCCTTACAATTGAATCCCCTATCACTATAGCTCTGCCACTCTTTTTCCCGCCCTTCTGTGCAGCAGAGCCAGCCACGGTGCCATGAACCTGGCTGCTGCCACCTTCCCCTGGTGAGCCATCTCCCCCAACAGTTTCCAAAACGGTAAATCTGTTTTGGAGGGAGATGACCGCAGGGGACCCCTGCACTGCCTTCCTACACTTCCTCTGTCTGTTGGTCACCCATTCCCTATCTGCCTCAGTAATTTTAATCTGCGGTGTGGCCAACTCACTGAATGTGCTATCCACAACTTCCTCAGCATCGCTGAGGAACAGGTGTGTTACAGACAGGTTACTGTGTGTGTGAGGTACAGGTGTGTTACAGACAGGTTACTGTGTGAGTGAGGTACAGGTGTGTTACAGACAGGTTACTGTGTGGGTGATGTACAGGTGTGTTACAGACAGGTTACTGTGTGTGATGTACAGGTGTGTTACAGACAGGTTACTGTGTGGGTGAGGTACAGGTGTGTTACAGACAGGTTACTGTGTGGGTGATGTACAGGTGTGTTACAGACAGGTTACTGTGTGTGATGTACAGGTGTGTTACAGACAGGTTACTGTGTGGGTGAGGTACAGGTGTGTTACAGACAGGTTACTGTGTGTGTGATGTACAGGTGTGTTACAGACAGGTTACTGTGTGGGTGATGTACAGGTGTGTTACAGACAGGTTACTGTGTGCGTAGGTACAGGTGTGTTACAGACAGGTTACTGTGTGCGTAGGTACAGGTGTGTTACAGACAGGTTACTGTGTGGGTGATGTACAGGTGTGTTACAGACAGGTTACTGTGTGTGATGTACAGGTGTATTACAGACAGGTTATTGTGTGGGTGAGGTACAGGTGTGTTACAGACACGTTACTGTGTGGGTGATGTACAGGTGTGTTACATACACGTTACTGTGTGAGTGATGTACAGGTGTGTTACAGACAGGTTACTGTGTGTGTGAGGTACAGGTGTGTTACAGACAGGTTACTGTGTGTGTGATGTACAGGTGTGTTACAGACAGGTTACTGTGTGGGTGATGTACAGGTGTGTTACAGACAGGTTACTGTGTGTGTGATGTACAGGTGTGTTACAGACAGGTTACTGTGTGCGTGAGGTACAGGTGTGTTACAGACAGGTTACTGTGTGTGTGAGGTACAGGTGTGTTACAGACAGGTTACTGTGTGAGTGATGTACAGGTGTGTTACAGACAGGTTACTGTGTGTGTGATGTACAGGTGTGTTACAGACAGGTTACTGTGTGTGTGAGATACAGGTGTGTTACAGACAGGTTACTGTGTGTGTGAGGTACAGGTGTGTTACATTCATGTTACTTTGTGAGTGATGTACAGGTGTGTTACAGACAGGTTACTGTGTGTGTGATGTACAGGTGTGTTACAGACAGGTTACTGTGTGATTGATGTACAGGTGTGTTACAGACAGGTTACTGTGTGGGTGATGTACAGGTGTGTTACAGACAGGTTACTGTGTGTGATGTACAGGTGTGTTACAGACAGGTTACTGTGTGGGTGATGTACAAGTGTGTTACAGACAGGTTACTGTGTGTGTGATGTACAGGTGTGTTACAGACAGGTTACTGTGTGTGTGATGTACAGGTGTGTTACAGACAGGTTACTGTGTGTGTGAGGAACAGGTGTGTTACAGACAGGTTACTGTGTGCGTGAGGTACAGGTGTGTTACAGACAGGTTACTGTGTGGGTGATGTACAGGTGTGTTACAGACAGGTTACTGTGTGCGTGAGGTACAGGTGTGTTACAGACAGGTTACTGTGTGGGTGATGTACAGGTGTGTTACAGACAGGTTACTGTGTGCGTGAGGTACAGGTGTGTTACAGACAGGTTACTGTGTGGGTGATGTACAGGTGTGTTACAGACAGGTTACTGTGTGTGATGTACAGGTGTATTACAGACAGGCTATTGTGTGGGTGAGGTACAGGTGTGTTACAGACAGGTTACTGTGTGTGTGAGGTACAGGTGTGTTACAGACAGGTTACTGTGTGTGATGTACAGGTGTGTTACGGACAGGTAATTGTGGAAAGTTATCGTTCATTGCCAGTTGCAACTAAATGAATTTCCTCCAATGAATGGAATGAAACAGATTTACACTGGAATATTCCAGAATCTGCTGTCTAATCCAGTGGATGCTACAGTTCGGAGGTGGCACGGTTGCACAGTGGTTAGCACTGTTGCTTCACTACTCCAGGGTCCCAGGTTCGATTCCCGGCTTGGGTCACTGTCTGTGTGGAGTCTGCACATTCTCCCCGTGTCTGCGTGGGTTTCCTCCGGGTGCTCCGGTTTCCTCCCACAGGTCCCGAAAGACGTGCTGTTAGGTGAATTGGACATTCTGAATTCTCCCTCTGTGCACCCGAACAGGTGCCGGAATGTGGCGACTGGGGGCTTTTCACAGTAACTTCACTGCAGTGTTAATGTAAGCCTGCTTGTGACAATAAAGATTATTATTAGAATGGTTTGACCAATCCATTTACATACTGATGTCTGAAAGAACAGGGATTTTCCCGGGGGATCTGGGGGGTTGTAATTCCAGACCCCATTCCGTCTGGGATGGAAATTCCACCTGGGATGGAAATTCCACCTGATGGATCTTGCTGAGTCTGTGAAGATTGCGATTCAGGGGCTCGCTCCTGATTGGCTGAAAATCAGTTATTTCAGATAGCCTCAGAGTCTGTCTTGTGTTGATCCATTGCCGCCTGGCAGTAACTATGATGAATTAATTCCGCAGATTATTCTAAATTCGATGCATAAATACCAACCTCGGGTCCACATCATTAAAAAGAAGGATCACACCGCCTCTCTGGTCAACCTCAAATCCGAGGAATTCCGAACTTTCATCTTCACAGAGACGGTTTTCACCGCAGT